>NW_026251435.1:0-148333 GCF_025118155.1 Cokeromyces recurvatus
ATATTGCAGCATGTAAACGTTTAAGTTTGCCATAATTGGTCAATATACAAAAATGGAATATCTCACTTTTATTGATCCTCTAGTCTACTATTAGCCCTCCACTTTATTAATGGTAATTAACAAGCTGAGCTCTCTTTCACAACAACCAGTTAAACATAAATATTATTTCCATATATATTACCAACCGCAAATGCGAATTAGTATAAATACCTGATAACTTTTATATCAATAAAGATTATTCTATTCTTAACAAAATACCTTTATAAGTATTATTTATTTCTTATCCAATAAGAAAACTCTCTCTTCAAACTCAACTCTAAGGATATTACATAGCAGCAATTGTGAGATCTTACTAGTTATTAAAAGCTTTACATGTCTTTTTTTAAAAACAGTTACCTGAATCACCAACACGTAAATAAGTAAACCTACAGCTTGCTTCGCATACTGCAGTTAACTTAACGGAATAAGCATTTTTACAATTGCGAAACATCGAACCATAAGCAGCTGGCAATGGCTTGTGAATCACTATGTTTTTACCATCAAGAGCTCCAATCACATTAGGCAAACGCTAATCCTTGTTATCATTGTCATGCCTTGTTTGTGGAAATTCAAAACCAAGAGCGATATTGGTTGCTCTTTCTGGATCTGTTAGCTTTGATTTATGATGCCTAAGTACATCTCTAATGGTTTGACATGTCCTTGTTGTAAAATTACGATAGCTACCATAAGATACTCCAAGATGCATGTATATATGTCTATATCTATGATAAACATTTGAAATTATTAATAGTGTTATGGCAATCTGTTGGTATACTCGCCGTGCGTTTGGAACATCTAATGTAAGCATTGGATGTACCATCAGCCTGTTAAATAGCTAATCAAACGTAGTTCGTGACATACGTAAGTAGCACGATAACTAAATACTCTACTGTTTACATCAAGAAACTTATCTAGAGTAAAGTTGTTGGTTAGGGTTATCCAGATCAGTGAGTCTTGGGTGTTAGCATTCAAACCAAGAATATGGAGCAATGACACGGCTATTAACTCTACGTGTCCTAGTGGCCATGAATACAGGTAGGACCCGAATGGAAACTCCTTACTGACGACAGAATTCCATTGCCATAAAGTCGTACTGCAGTTACTGTTGTATCAAATAATGGCTATAGTTTTGATATTCTTCTTCCATTTCTTCCTCTATTAGTTCAATTTGTTGCTGATAAACCATTATTTGTTCTAAAAGATCAATTTCTGAATTATCAAATTTGGGGCAAAACATAATAGTATATTCTAGTGTTTAGAAAAATCAGGACGGCCACAAAAAAAAAAAAAAAAAAAAATGGACTTGTAATGTAATTGGAGAGATAAATTGGAATTGCTTGTGAAGGGCCTTATATACATACCATTGGCATTATGTGTAGTAGAGTGGAGTGTATTTTTGTGATTTTATTTCTGTGGCTTTACCAGAGAAATGCAGAAGAAAACAATAAAATTTTTAGGCACACTATTTTCGTATAAGAAAAATGACCAGGTTGTTAATTCCCTTTATTCAATAAAGAAGGTTATACATAATTTGATATAGCAGATTTGAACCCATATAAATTCATTATAATTGTCCAAGTTTAACTTGTAATCATAATTACAAGGATAAGTCATATATGTTGTGATGGAACGTTATATAATAAAGGAAAATAAAAAGAGAAAGAGAAAAGAAAAGAGAAAAGGAACAAAAGGAAGTATAGTTAGTATGAGACTATTTTTTATTCAATAAAAGAAAAATAAAATAAAAAAATAAGGATTAAAGGTTCTTCGATTATTTTGTGTCTAAACAACTGCTTATATTTATACTAATGAATCCTGAATCAAAGAAACAAAAGAGATAAGTCATGAAACAGTGTTAGTATTCAGATATATACGTCTTGTTGCTTCAAGAATCTGGTATCTATAGATTATCTATTGGGTGTTATAATGATCTGATTAAGGTTTTAAATTGTCTAATTTGAGTATATGTTCCTGATATTTTTTATAGCTTTATTTTATTGGATCAAAGACGACCTGAATCCTTTGTCAAGGTTATAAAAATAAATATTTCAGAAATAATACGATGTTTTATAGTTGATACATCTAGACGATTGAATGTCAATAAGAAGTTTTATATTATTTTACAAGTTGTTATATACAGATTTTTTATTTTGTATTCAGGCTTATAGTTTATCCTGTATTATGTAATTCATCTATTATAATATTACTTATGATCATATCCAGAGCTTGTTCTACAATAGCCATGATTATAAAAAAGCTGTCATGATAAAAAAAAAAAGGAGGTCTCATGATCAAAAAAAGGGGAGTTATGATAAAAAAAAAACTGTGTCATGATAAAAAATAGCATCATTTTCTTCCTATTTTAAAAATGATTATTTGCCGTGAACAGGCTGTTTGCATTTTCTGTTCTGAAGATTTTAATGAAGAAAATGCTGCTAGATGCTCCAAAATAATAAAGGACATTGGTAATATAGACATTTGTTATTTACAGGATTCTACAGATCCAGTTCTAGTTTTCAACAGAAGAATAAAGGCTTTACCATACAAATTCCTTCGCTATATACCAGCTATTAAGGAATCAAAGCCAAAAATATCATCGCAAGAAGAAATACAAGAAATACAAGAAATACAAGAAATATAATCAAGTAAGTTTGAGTAATAACTTCATATTGGAGAATCGGTTTGTCTAATCTTTGTTTTATCACTTTTTATATATATACATAGACTCGGTGGCTCAGGTTGTGCAATTTATAAATGAGGCGTTCATACCTTTCAATCCTCATAATAATGCGGTCTATGATTTCAAGCACTTAACCACAAAAGATATATTTCATATTGTATCGATGTATACTGATTATTTTGATGATAAGAATCTTAAATGCTTCACAACTTGGTGTAGCCGAAAAAAACTGCATTTTTTCATAGCGGTTGAAATAAGAAAAAAACAAAAAAGTGAAAATGGCGTCGTAGAAAAACGAATTCGACCATTATACATTTTGAAGCAAGAGTTCTTTGGTAATGTTTAACTATCAACTTTACAAATGTAATTTTTAAATTAAATTACTTTTCTTTATAGCTAAAACTGTTTCAGCAATAACAGAATACCCTTTGAACAATAAATTATTTTTAAAGAATATTGAAGAAGAAGGTCGCGAATTAACAGGCTACATAAGGAAATCAAAAGGAGAAGAAAAAGATGATGTGCGAGTCAGATTATTAGAAGCTATGGCTAATAGGCTTACAGAAAGATGCTCAATTAAAACTATTTATGTTTCCCCCTTTTCTAACAGCATGGATGAAATTGCTTCAAGAGATTTATGCGAGAAGAGCAAATCCTTTGTAAGGCAAGTAAATAATGTGTCTGGTAGTGTCCAAGGTATAATGCGTGTATATGTATTCCCAAAATAATCATAATTGATATCGTTTTTCCTTTTAGACATGATGAATCATCTCAAAACTACCAGTACTGATATATGTTTGATCGTGATCGACTTTGCGGGCCTATCAAGGAACTGCAAAGATATAAGATCCTTTGTCAGGTAATGAAGAAATAGACACTTTTTATTGACTTACTCATAAGCTTACTCTTTGATAGATCCCACCCAAAGTTAAAGAAAAAATATTAATTGATCTTTTACCAGTAAACAACACAGTTAAAACTTTTACTAGAGAAGATATACTGAATGATCATAAATTCATGGGTGATTTTCAATGCAGAAAGGCTCCAGTACAAAGATCTTTATAAGTAAAATCATTTTAGAATTTGATTGTTATAACCACTAAAATATTATGGAACGTATAATATGACTTGTAAAATATCAAATAAGAAAATATTATAATAAAAAGACATAAAAACGTCAACGAGACTGAACAATGGTTCTAAAGTCAATCACTTTATTTATGAATTTAAATTGATAGAGTATTTATAAGAATTGTTAAAGAAGACTGAGATAAGATGTGAGTCAGAAAAGCACTAGTTACGACCGAATAAGATATGTTATGGATAATGAAATCTTAGAAGCTCTGATAATATTTGATGGAATGGATCAAGAAAGTTTCAGGAGAATATAGATAGAACTCCTTGAATAAATTTATGATGACAGAATGCGAATGACTATATAAACAAAAAAAAACCTGTCTAGCACCCTTTTAAAATTAATAAAATAATTAGTAGATACTCGAGTATTAAGGATTTCCAATTAGTCTAGTAAACCTTTTTCCTTGTTGCAGACAAAACTTTGTGTTTTTTATATTTCGAATATTCTGCATTTACTCTAAGACGAAACACTAAAAAAGAATGTTTAGGATTATCTTCATAACATAGTTCTAAATCTCCAATGTTGCCTAGACTTATTCTCTTCGTTGAATTCTTCACAAGAAAATATACACACCTCTTGTTCACGAGAAATGTTGCACATTACTATGATGATGATATTCTTTAGTAAAGCAGACAAAATAAAAAAATTAAATACACTGGTTTAGTGTCTAAAACTAGATTACTTTATATTAGATTCTTTCTGATTTACGTCGCTAATAAAAACCAATAGTAAGGTGTCTTAAGCATGCCACCTTTTTTATGATGTACAACGGCTTTATCTTATAAAATATAATGTAGGTCGCTCTAATGGTCAGAAGGTTATTGTGTGTCACAATTATGACTATAGCTCTCGGGACGATTAACTATGTATTCGCTGTCTTTTTTTCTTCATTATTCAAAAGTTTCTACATACTATGGTTACTTTTTTATTTGAAAATGGAGATGGCAAAGTTTTTAGTGAACATAGAAATGAAACTCATATATACGAAATGGAGATTGACAACCAACAATATCCCTTAGAACAATTGACAAGCTACGACCAGTACATAGATTTTAAATCACCTGAAAAAACTGACAAGAATGAAAATCGAAGAGCTAGAAGTGGAGTTAACTAATCGACAAACTCTGGAACAACGTATAGTGTCGATTCTGGTAAAGAGTTTTATTTTATTTTCTTTTTTGTAGTGGTGTGTGAATAAAATGTACCAAAATTTATTTATTTTTTTTTACGTTCTACGAATACTTTCTGAAAAAGGTGTAAGCTCTCTTGTAAGCACAGTATTTTTTTTAGTTATCACATGCATATACTTTCTCTTTTAAGGCATTGGTCATACATAAATATTATTTCTAATTATACTAATGCTTAACGATATCTATGTAGATTCAACTGAATGAAATTTTTTATTTTCTTTCTCATCTCTTCCAACTAAATTCTTCTTAATTACTATCAATACATGGAATAGACAATGAACAAATTATTTAAATCATTTTATAAAAATTCAATAATCATAGAAATTATTATAGCATCATTCATTATTACAAAGATTATATTTTCAAGTTTAAATTAAATTATACAAATAGAAAACATTGATTTGAATTATACGATTTGTATTATTTTAAAGCGAATACAAAGCTTTTGTATTAAAAATAATACTAATTATTAAATGGAATTTCATCCGTGAACAGAACATTCAGTCATGTAATCATGCTTCGTTGTCTGATGAAACATAGTTAATATCCGAGTACTGAGTGACTAAAAGTACCATTCTACGTTAGATACAATTAGTTAAAGAGTCTCGTTATTGTTTTAATAAAGAAAACAAAAACAAAAAAAAATAAAAATAAAAAATTTTAAAGTTTAAATACTTTTTTTTTAGAGGAAAGTTTAACAACGTGACTATCATTATTTTCAAAATTACCTTCTGATGGACGGGTATTTTTTTTTTATTTTTTTTTTTGATTATTTAGCACAAATAAAATGTCGAAACAACAATCTATTGAAGGGTTAACAGTAAGAATTTTTGATGTTCCATCAAATGAGAAATCTTCAAAAGGAAAACAAGGATATCGACAATATACAGAAAAGATAGGTAAATTTAAAGGCTATTCATTTATATATAAAATGCATATGATATTGAATATGACTGTGGTAGGTTCGTCTACTTTGGAATATAGTGTTCACACTTGGAATGATGATAAATCAAAAGGTAAATTACTAGTTATGTTCAAAACATTCAAATTTATTAAAAATAAATAAAGAAAATGAAGAGAAATCCAAAGAAAGCAAATAGCATAGTTGAAACTAGATCTTAAGTTAATAAAGATAGAATAAATACAGATAATATACAAATTTATAAATATTTTTCTGCTTTATTAAAAAACCGCTTTTTAGACATTTTATAAAGAAAAAAAAATCTTTTTTTTTTTTTATTTAATTTTTTCTTTAGTTGGACCAAATGGATGATGATGGATTTATAAAAGTAGAGCGATTTAAATACAAAACATTAAACAATAAAAAGAAGAATAGAAAGAATAATAAATATAAATTTAATGATTCAGATGAATGGAATATAGATGACATTACTTTAGTCTTAAATCAGCGCAAGTAAATTTTGCAAATTAAAAATACAATAGAAAACACATTTATACAAATTAATTTTAGAGAGACCCTTTTGAATAGTCGATTTTATAAAGATTTACTTGGTATATATTTATATAGACACAATGTACTATTTAGATTCACACTTAATATTATTATTATTACTTTTTTTTCTTTAGTCATATTTGATAAATATTTAATTCCTATTAACCCTTATGATATCGTTTGCTATGGTATTGGCTCTATGCAAAAGTCGAAGAATGCCCAATATCAATTTGTTCTTGCTTTATTATTAAGAGACATATTAAAAGTAAATTATAAATAGAATAATAGATGTATAGTTATAATAATCTCGTAATAGATTCCAGGCAAAATATTTATATATGATCCTGTCATGACAGAATTAGATAAAGAATTATGTCAACTTCATAATTTGGAAATCATTAAAGAAAATGAATTTGGAAAAAGATCAGTTACGAGAGCAACTTTATTTTATATGCCTCATTGTGGAAAAGGTTTATATAGTAATACTCTAAGTGCTAACTGGAATGCAGAACAATTACCTAATGTTTCTATTATCGGTAATCGATTTGATATGTATGTTGGCAGGTAAGTTTCAATAATGGGAAATTTGATTGAATCATTTATTTTTATTTTGCCATTTAGCCAACTGGAAAAAGAACTCATAAAGGAATGTCCATATCTTATTCCTGCTATTGACATTGTTAACTGCATATTATTTCCTAAAGAATTTGATAATAATCAAATATTTAACGATTTATCCATTCAGACTTTTCCAAAGGAGAATGTTTCTAGATTAGATTCTCAATTTTGGTTAAATGTACCAACACAATTAGAATAAAGTATTATTTATTTTCTTATAATGACATATCCATTAAATCACCATTGGAAACTGAAACAAGCTTTTCAATAGAAGTTTTCAATACAGCTGTAGTACCTCTAGGATAACGGTAACTTTGTTCTTTAACCTCACGTTCATTAGGACGAGCATAGTTACGGAGGTATTCAGTTTTGTCTTTTGTAATTACACATACATCAACATTTGAACCAGATCCAAGATCATTGAAAATACCTGCTTCAATTGCTGTCTTAACAATCTCAATAGCCTCTTCACGCTAAAATTGAAATAGAATATGAATAATTAAATATATATAATTTTACGTCTTCTTACTTACAGTCATATCAGGCTTCCATTTACTTTCAAATACACTCATTGCTGCCAATGAACCTGAACCCATAGTGACATAAGGCAATTTATCCGTACTTCCATGAGGATAAACTGTATATAATTGTGGTCCAGTGACATCAAATCCACCTAATACAAGTGCAGCACCAATATGTCCTTGATACCTATTAAAAAATAATTCATATGAGTATTACTATTTATTTTATGCACTCAATAATCTTACTTGAAAAGCATTTGCTTTAATAATGTCATAGCTGTAATAACACGAGGTTTTCTACCAGTTGATAAGCTATGTAATTCAATTTGAGAACTAATCAAATTAGTTGTAAATTCAGTATCTGCAGCTGTACCAGCACCACAACAATAACTAAAAATCAAATATTAATGAATTAAATTTTCGATAAAAAAAAATGAATAATTAATTATCTTTACATGTTTGGAGCAATGTAATGAATCTTTTCACAGTTCTTATCTGCCACAATAGGACCTTCTGTTGCTCTTGTATCAGCACCTAAACAGACACCATCCTGGATAAAAGGATAGATTCATTATTATGTTCATCGTTCAAACAATATCCATGTTACCTTGAATATAACACCAACAATTGTAGTTCCTGTACTGGTTGCTTTGGGAGGTTTAGCACCACTTGCTTCAAGTGCTTTATTTCTATACATTAAAAATTAAAATGATGTTTTGTTTTAAATGTTTCAGAATTACCTTGTATAATTATCAAAGTTAAAGCCGCCCTTCCTTAATTGTACTTTATTAACCATGTTGTCTTTTAAAAAATAAGTTATATCTTGATTAAAAAAAATAAAAAAATAAAAAAAAGGTAAAATGCGTCAGTTTATTAGACGCGTAATACAGTCTCATTTTCGGGTGAAATTAAATTTTTTTGGACGAATAAAATTTATTTTCTTAAGATTGGTAACCATCTTACAATGTAGTCCTTAAAATGACCCATCTCTTACTAAAGATGTTGATAAGGATGCTATATAATTAACTTTTTTTTTTTCCATTATTCTTCATATTGTTTGTATTTAAGTAATCTAAAACACCACTGATTAAACCAACAAAATGCCCACTTAATATCCCAATTCTAGCCTTATGCATTTGAACATTTTTGGTAGAACCAACATCACTTTAAAGATTATAAAATGACATGTAATTATATATTCTGCCATTGTTGCTGTTTTTTTTTTTTTTTTTTTTTTTTTTTTAAAAAAAAACAGAACTTCCTTTGAAATTAAGTATCAAAACAGTTTTTAAACAATATTGATAGTGTTATATATTTTATTCATAGTCTACAGTGTAAAATATTTTCAAAGAAAAAAGCGCATTCTCTCCCTTCCATTAAGAAGCTGATGCTATCATTTTTACGCTTTTCAAGGATGACTTTTGCTTCTGAATAAAAGTAAGCAGGACCATATAATTGCCATGTATAATATCAATTTCTAGATTAATTGGTGATTTGGTTTTTTCTTTTTTCCATAGACAATCTTACTCTGTAAAAAGTCTCCAAAATTATTGGAAATCTTCGACTGAATTGCTCAATCTCATCAAGAGTATATCTTTTCAAAAGTACTCGTAATTAAGCTTCTTTCCTCAAAAAAAAATTGTTCCAATTAGTTAATTTAAAATACTATGATTATTATCAAACTTGTAAAGTAATGATTGTTTGCAATAAATAATACTTTGTGGATATTATTTACTGATCAGTACCATTTGCTTCTATTACTTTCTCTCTTTTATATAAAAATATATATATTTATTGTAAGTTGGTGAAAGTATCTCAAGATAATGTATCTTAATTTTTTTTTTTAAAGAACAAGGATTATAAAGTTGATTTATTGATTCATTACGTTGTGATTGTTAAAAAAGGGATGTAGGTTCTAATTCGTCTAGTAATGAGGATTTGCGATAATTCACTTCCTATTATGGTCGTAAGATTTAATTAGATAAACAGTCATAATAAGATATAGAATGCATTTATATGATAATTCTGTGTATATACTAATGAAACAGATTGTATTCTTGTATAGAAGAACAATTAGTAAGCCTTACATTTGAAAATATATCATATTTCATTGAGGAATATAAAAATGAACTCTTCAACTTTACACATATTTATGAATAGTGCTTATTTTTTTTCTTCCTAATTCAGGTCTTAAAATGTAGGTGCACAAGCTTCATTTATAACAGCAACATTCATAAGTTTTTTTTTCTTCATAATATTACAGCTATTATATTATACTATATGATCTTACATAAAATTCACAAGAGTGTATTCCATGACTACCACTAGTCTAAAATCAGTACGGCATCAATGACTTTTGATAATTACTAGTTCTTTAAGACAAAGCGAGTTTTTGTTTACTCGAGTCTTCTACTATTTTAGGAAAAAAGTCAACAAATCACTACATAAAATAAAACATTTTTTTCAAATAGCGACGTCAATTTCGCGTAAATTTTGTTATTTTTATTAAATGTATTACTAATACTCTTTCTTCGAAATTTGTTTTTTTTTTTTTAAATAGTCTTCTGGTAAAAATTATATGATTGTCGTGTAATTATACTACTACTGCTGCTAACTTTAATATTCTCGCTTATTTCTTTTATTATAATTTACATTTGAACAATTTTCATTCTTTGCTTTGCATACTTCAATTTATATTTAACAAATTAAAGGTAGCAATTTTATTCTAAAATAATCGAGAAAACGAATAAAGACTTATAGTAAAGTAAGAGGGTATAATTTTTTTTTAAGAAAAAAATAATCAACTAATTAATTAATTAATATCACTAGAAAGATGTTGTTAATTATCAATGAGGTTAGCTATTTAAAAGCTGCAGAGTGGAAGGATTGGTCCGTGGTGACATCTGCCTTTTTGCTTTCCATGAGGTTGAAGCCACAGTTCTACGCCCATTGGATGCTGTTTTCTGAAGCTTGCCGTTACCTTACTAGTACAAGTATTACTCTGGAAGAGGTAGAAACAGTCCATGAATTGCTGAAGAAATTTCTTAATCAATTTGGCATGGTGTATGGTGATAATTCTTTATTAACTATTAATATGCATAATCATTTGCATATTAAAGAGGGATTATTGGATTATGGGCCTGCCATGTCACATTGGTTATTTAATTTCGAACGCTACAATTCCGATTTAAAAGGCTATAATACCAACAACAAGGGATGCGTCGAATTAACAATAATAAGAAAAATTTTATATAATATCCATCAAGAGGATTACTTTAATGCAATTCCTATGTATTTTGAAGATGAAAAAAAATTGAAGCATTTGTTTTGTGATACTGTAATAGTTGAAGATAACAACGATGTTGATAAAAAAAAAGAGAGAAGGTGGTGAGTCAAATAGTTCAAATCATTTTGATCTTGAATTATTCCTAGAAAAAGAAGATGGTGAGGATGGTAAGTTGTTCGGTCACGAATTGCTTCCATCTAGTGTCCTTAACAGTATTAGAGTGGAGCAAGAAATAGCATTAGATGACGAAGTCCTCGGATGCCTCGTTGCCTACTATAATCAGGTATATGATGGCTGGACTTATATTGGTGAATCTGATATTTCAGTTGAAACCAATAGAGTCGAAGGTGGGTCCTATGTTAGTAGGAAAGCTTGGAAGTTCTCTTCCATTCAAATCTTTGCTAACAAGTACCGGTCCGCGGGGGGTGATCTCTCTCGAAAACACCGAGGATCTTATGCTCGTATCTATTGTGATGTGAATCCTAATATGGGCACTATTGAGCAGGAACCTTGCTTAAGGCCTGCTCAAATCATTTATTTCTTTTGCCATCATGTTGAAACTCTCGATGATAGTGGTAGTTTGGTGACTGTTTCAAACATCTACGCATTTGTTAGGTAAAAATATTATTTTTTTTTGGTTTTTGAACACTGTTTTCATTATTTATTTTATTTTATTTTATTTCATTTAGATGGTTTAAGAAAACAAGGCACAATTTTTATTCTTATCAACAAAACAACATGGAAGTATGGAGTAATGAATTCGAACCTTCAACAGCAATGTCGATTGTTCCTATAATGCGAATTCATTCTCCAATTGCAATTATGTTAAATCATTTTGATGGCATCAATGTTATAATCAACCTTCCCCGCCATTTAATAAACAACTAAAAAAAATAAAAAAATACGCTTTCTTCTCGTTTTTCATAATAGTAGTTTCTGCTTTATAATATGTTTAATATATTGATACACTTTATCTTTGTAAGAACTCCAATTTATTTTGTTTAATGATAAAATGAAAGAAGTATATATAAGCAAAGATATTAAACAATGTATATTCATATTTTTGTTAATTCATTACATCGTCTATTTGTATACATTTAGGCTACAATACATCTGTTTTATAATATCAATAATGAAAAAGATATAGGCAGACTAAACCTCATCTAACTCGGGGATACTATTTCTTTTCTTGAGTTGGTTTCTGATTATTGAATCAACATGCATATTAATAAATTTCCTATTTGCAGTTATATGCTTTGTTAAAAAGAAAGATTTCTATTTCTTGTTTACATATATTAAATGGCATGCAATTTCCCTTTAAGGGCCTTCTCCACATTCAATATTTTGTTCATAATAATGATATAAAATCTACTGTTTCTTACTTTAATATCTGCTATATTTGCCTCACCACCTTTTTGACCTATTTACCATTGTTGTTATCAATGAGCATCAAAAGGTTCAAGTTATTTATATTTTATTTTATTTTTAAAAGGTAGTAACAAAAGGCAGAATATGAACTATTAACTTATGAACAACAACGAAATAGCTTATACAATCGCAGCAAATTCTTGACGATAATAAATAAATAACAAAGGATTCAAGTATATCTAAACAAAGTTCAGTAGTGTTTATTTATATTACAGTTATAGTAATTTAAATATCTATTGAACGAGTTTTGAATCCTAGTTATTTTTTTTTCTTTTTTTAATTCTAATGATAGTTTTCTTCTATGGCTTACTTTAGACAAACACAAGGTTTTTTGTTCAAAAATTTAGAAAATACATAAAATGAGTGCAAGAAATTACAAATTAAAAAAAAAGAAAAAAAAAAAAGCACACATATTTTTCAAAAAAAGGTTTTTTATGGATAATCGTAAAAATGAAAATGGTATTAAAAGAGAAGAAACAATGGGTTAGCCTTAAAAGTGAAATTGCATTTAAAAGAAGGACAAGGGGCTCAGAAAAGCAAGCTGTTGATGGCTAGTTCATCATCAGCAGGTATGTAGTCCACATCAAGCTTTACCTTGGGATTGATTTTCAAACTAGCAGTAAGCAAAGTAGGCATCAAGTCAGGGAACTGTCTGTGCGAACGATTATAGGCTCTTTGGTTAACAATGTGAGATTCTCTCAAGTTAGCGATGGCCGTCATTGTTTGCTGAATCATGGTTCGCAAATTCCACAATTTAATACAAAGGGACTCCACTGGTAGCTCACAAGAAGTATAGTTGTCAGGAATAACCACACTATTTAGCAAGTTCAGCACGTAAAGACCAGGGGCAAGCGTCTCAAAACTCCAGAATCGCAACTTGTTTTTCTTTGCATGTAAGAAGAAGATACGAATAGTAGTGAATACATCAAATGAAGCAAATTTGTAAGTGTAGGCACTTTCGGTGAGTATTGCAATTAATCCATATCCAGCTTTAACATGATCCTTAATAAATCTGCTTTCATCGTCAAGTTTAAACGCACCAGACACCTCCAGAAGCACCAACTCGATGCGAACATCATCAATGAGAGCCGAAATACAGCCATCAGCTTTATAATGCTGATTGTTGCGGATGTTTTTTCTGGGAAAATTCTTTGTCAACAGATACTAAACGATATTTACCACAATGAAACTTCAGCTCGTCAACAGTGGCAACAACAGTATCCAGTAAAGGCCAAATGACATAGTGGGAGTAGTTAGATTCTTGATCAGTGACACAAATGCCGACAAATATTGACTTCAAGAAGATTTCAAGGACAGAGGTCACCATGAATACTTGAGGGTCTTGTTTGTCTTCATAGGTAATTTGGTCTAACTTTTTTGACATTAACGACTTATCAGAGGTCTCGTCGAATATAGGGTCAAATATTCCAACATTATTTGAGACAGGATTGACGCTTGTAGATGGAGTATATATAAGCAAATTATATAGTTCAGGAGAGTAAAAGTCTCGGCATTTTATCTTATTTCCACATTGTATAGTTCCCAACCGTGTCATGGTTCTAAGATTTATAACTTAATCCAATAAGATAAATAGCCATAATAGAACATATAGTGCACTTGTACAATAATTCTGTCTATACACATAATAATAATAATAACTTGTACTAGAATTATAATTGAACTTTATTCTTAATAAAACTTATTGACAAGTCTTAACGTACTTCTTCTGTCTGTCTTATTATTTATTTCTTTTACTCTATTTTAATTATTTAACTTACCTAAACCACAACAAGCAGTTCCAAACTGTACTCGTGCAAAGAATCATCATTAAGGGACAATTTCCAGCACACCCAAAAAATCGTCTTGACTGTTTATAGTAGGTTGGTTGGTGACACAATCAAATGCAGGAGGCTCAGAGAGAGAATTACTTTCAATAGTATGCGTGGGGACTTCAGTAAGAGGGGATGGTTGGCTTTCTGCAGGAGATGACACTGAGAGGCAATTGCTTTCATCGATTAAAGAAGTCTGAGGGTCAGAGGGAATTGCACTGTTATCAAAAATTGATTAATAAGAAATATGACTAATATATTAATGATTTCCTCGTTTACCTATTGTATTTCTTGGTAGGAGGGTTTTCGAATTCATGATTCTCTAACTCCCTCTTTTTACTGTTATTATCATAATAGTTGTTGATGTTTCCAAAAGAAAATCCGTGATTCCTCGATCTTTTCATGTCAACATTGATAGTTTGATTAGAGGTACTGGCTGGCAACGCTTCAGCTGATTTTGCTTGCTTGCAAAAGGATCTCCAGTTTGTAAGTCATGACTCCACTACATTGTTGGCTTCTTTCTTTAATTGTTCATGGAATTTTGTCAACTGTTGCTCTATAGTCAAATTTGGATTAGTTTTTTTTAAAAGCATCAAAAGCATCACGTAAATTCCAAGCACTCTTCTTCGTAGTGTCCAAATAGTTGAAAGTTTTATACATTTAATTGTAATAGTGATTTTATTTCGCAGCGGGGGGAAACTGATTAAGATTTATTTTCCAAGTTGCTATCCTTTCTTGTCCTTTAGGAAGGTTTTAGTCCTCTTTCCTCTCTATAACTGGCTCGGGCAATATTGCGCATTTATTTCGTCGCTGCATGCTCATTGCCAAAAATTTGAAGGAATAAAACTCAGAATTAAATCGTACACACTATTGAATACAAAAAAAAAAAAAAAAAAAAAAAAAAAAAAAAAAAAAAAAAAAAAAAAAAAAACTGTAGAAATCAAAGCTGATAAAAAAAATTTTTTTGTAAAAGATGTTCAAAAGTAGGATGATTTATCCAATAGAAATTTAGAATGCATAACAAGCACTCACATTATTTGGTAGTATATTACTACTACAAACTTCAAATAAAAAGAAATAAAGTTTATTGGATAAACTACATCAAAATTTTAAAGATTCAGAAATTGTTTGATAGAAACAACTTTCTGTTGTTATCGGAGTTTAGACTACCGTATTATTTTTAGACTTATCCAGTAATTACGATAATACCATTGTCTATCTTATTCTATTCATGAATAAAAGGTTAAAGAGGTGATACATGCCTGTCCCTGGTAAATATGTATCAATATAATTATATAATCCTCATCTTTAAGGTTTACTCGTATCTTTTTTTTTCTTATATCTTGTATGCCTGTCTTACTCAAGAATATAAACCTACTTCCAAAAATATCTTCTATGAGGCATACCATTTATTGTCATATTTTTTTAAAAATAAAATAAAATAAAATAAAATAAAATAAAATAAAATAAAATAAAAAAAATAAAATAAAACACAGCTCAGGTAGCAACATGTATCACGTTTTTTCGGCTTCATTTTCATCAACCAAAAAAAAAAAAATAAGGCCAATAAGATACGAAGCCATTTATTTACAATGAAACACCTATCACGGACCCAGTCCGATTAGTATAGAAAAAATAGAAATTCTGGTGAAACGAAGATCAAAAGTTCAACTTACATTAATTCACTGTTTTATATATAAATATACATATTTTATATATTTTTTTTTTAATTCCTTCTATATCGAATTTTATAAAAAGTAGAACTAAAATTCATGAATCCTTCAGGAAATAAGAATGTCGAAGATTATCCAGAAAATAGTATGTTCTTTTTTTTTCTAAAGAAAATAAAATAAAGTTAATAATTTGAGTGGTCTTTAACTTTTCCTTTTTTTTTTTTTAGGTTTAAAGCAGTACAGTAACAATCAATCATCAGATAAGCATTTTACATCAATTGAAATAAACAATAAAGATATCCCATCAACACAGCAAAATAATAATAATAATAATAATAATAATGTTGTGGCAGAGACATTACCCTATTCTGTATATAAATCATCACCTTTAAAAATGCAGGTGGAACATTGGGATAATGGTCAACGACAGGAAGTTTACGAAGAACGTCCTTTAATTATTGATAATAAAGAGAATGATAAGCTGGATAATTCACTCGGGCTAACAGAAGATATAATAATGAAAGATGATTTTGTATTAGATACAAAACTGGAAGATACTGAAGGTGATATAGATGATGATAAAGACCATGATTTCAACTGGAACGATGTGGATATGGATGAAAAAGGAGATGCTGATGAAAAAAATACGAAACGAAGTAACACTTATCGACGTCTAAAAGCAGTCTACGATAAATATTGCTTTTGGCATTACTTGTCACCTTTTATAAAGCGAGTTGTAATTGCTGCTATTGGTTCAAGTGTTTTTATTACGATTGGTGTATGTATTTATATCTATTTTCCAAGACCTACATTAGCAGACTTGGAAGATCCAAATTATACAAATGTCCGTGATAATGTTCAAGTTTGGATGTATTGGGCAGCATTTATGTGGCATATTACTTGGATCACAACATTCATGATTGATGCTGTGCCTCATCTTGTATCAAAATGGACCAAGTTTTTTAGAGGCGGTAGATCTGAACGTGTAAAGTCATACTTGGAGTATTATCAATCCTTAAAATTATACATTGGTTTGGTGATTATCTTGGCTTGGAATTGGGGAAGTTGGGCTTTCCTAATTGATATTCCTTATCAAGTAAGAATTTCATTTTATTGACAAAAAAACAAAAAAACAAAAAAAAATGACAGTATTCTGATTATATGTGTATAGGCTGTGCTTAAACAATTTTATACTACTACAATTTGGCGTATATTTGCATGCTTATTTGTGGCCTCCGTTTTTTTGCTGGTTCAAAAAACAATTATTCAAGTCATTGGTAATAAAAATAAAGTAAAATCGACAGTACATCAATCTAATGCTTTATTTAATAGCCAACCGTTTCCATAGATTTGCTTTTGAAGACCGTATAAAAAATAATAAAAAAGCTATCAAAGGTAAAAAAAATAAAAAAAAAAATAAAAAAAAAGTTCCCTTTTTTCTTATAAAAAAAAATGATTATATAGTATTGGATATTCTTGGAAAGGTAGAATATCGAAATACTCGTTTTTCTGCAGCCCAAACAAAATTAAGAAACAGAAAGAATAATCGACCTACACTTAATAATCAACAGCCTACTAACGAAACAATAGAAGTTACATCAGGACAAAGTTCAAGTGTTTTAACAAACGATTTTACAATAAACAATCAGAACGGTTCGCGTAGTGGTTCAGCCGATTTACTATATTCATTCAAAAAGAATTTAAAAAAGGCAGTTATTAATGATCATCCAAGGGCTGTACGACGTCGAGAAGAGCTAGATATTAATTCTGATGATTACGCAAGAAAAAATGCTAAAAAACTTTATATATCACTTGCTTATCCACAGGGGGTTCCATCAGATGAACAAGAAGCACGTCGATGTTTGCTAATTTCAGATTTTGAACCTTACTTCAAGACAGCACAAGAAGCTAAAATAGCATTTGATATCTTTGACCGTGATGGGAATGGTGATATTACTCGACGTGAGTTTCGAGATACTGTCCTCCATATTTATAGGGAGCGTAAAGATATTGCTATTTCTATGCGAGATACAAGTCAAGTATTGGGCAAGATTGACTTTATGTTATTAATTGTATCCTTGATTGCCTTACTCTTAACCTCTTTCGCAATCTTTAATGTTGAAGTATGGCATTCCCTTGTTCCTTTAGGTTCTCTTTTGTTAGCCATGACATTTGTTTTTGGTAATACTGCTAAGAACACATTTGAAAGTATCCTATTTTTATTTGTCACTCATCCTTATGATACTGGTGATTATGTCTTAATCGATGGTCAATATTTACTTGTTCATAATATGGGTATCATGGGTACAACTTTTATTAGTGGTGATGGTCAAACCATATACGCACCTACAACCGTGTTAATGACAAAGCTTATTACAAACGTAAGACGATCAGGCAATATGGGTGAGACTATCAAGATTAATGTAGATTTTCGTACAACTACAGAACAGTTCTATGAATTGCACGATCGACTAAGTGCTTGGGTATTGACACAGCATCGTGACTTTGGAGCTGGATTAGATGTACGTGTTCAAGACATTATTGACGTAAACCAACTCATCTTAAACATTTGGCTACCTCATAAGGGTAACTGGCAAGAACTGGGTAAACGATTCAAGAGAAAAACTCGATTTATGTTAGCCTTGAAAGATATTTTGAATGACTTGAATATTCGATACGAATTACCTACTCAAAAGATCACTCACACAACACCAAATGGGCCTTCGATATTTAATAATCAGTCATATGGACATGCTTCACAACTTGAAGTGTCTTCTCAATCATTTGATACAACGCAACTTTCTACGCCCTCAGATCCTCGAGAAGCAGCAGCTTTAGAAGCTATTAAAAAAGAAAGGATTCAACGTGGACGATATAATGTTGATCATAGCGGGTCAGCATCTTCTACTGGTGATGGTGGATGGTAGTAAAAATTAGTTTTTATAATAATTTAATCCATCTCAATGTATTTGCGGAAACAAAAAATATATATATATATATATATGTATATACATATGTGTATATAAATATTGAATTATATGTAATTTATTTAAGTTTTATTAATACAGTTTTTTTTTTTTTTTAATATATCCGATTTTATAAAAAAAAAAAAAAAAAAAAATTGTTAAATACAACATTTACAATGTCCGCAATTTTTGTTTCTTAATTTTATTAAAATTAATATAGTCTATTTGAGCTTCTATCAAAGACAATTGTATTTGTTGCTTATTACACTTTCTTTATTATATATCAAGTAGTTGAATTAACTGATATATCTAGGAGAGAAGGAATAAAAGAAAATAGAACCACCAATAATAACCGCCTGTTTAGTAAAAGAAGAGAAAATCTTGATCTGTTACTATTGTACCTGAAAATCCTTACCGGGAGTATAATTTTAATAACATATCTTTTCATTCAGTCGCGCTTTCATTATTCTCTCATTCCAAAAAAAAAAATGGGTATTTTGATCAGCATCAGCATCAGCATCATATTCTAGATTTCATTCGTTATACACAAAAAAATAAAATAAAAAAATAATAAAAAAGGCACTAGAAGCGGAGTTATATTTTAGTGTTCTTAATGTTACACAATTTATTATGTTAATAATGAATATAGGAGAAACATAAAGCGGATATTATATGCATATACATCTATATTAAACACAATTCATTATGAATCAAATTTTCCCTTTCCCCTTTGGCCTTTACGTATTTGTTAAAAAGAGTAGATAGGGTGAAGAAGAAGAAGAAGAAGAAAAAAAACAAAGGGATCTTTGATTTTGTAATAGGAATACAAAATTACCATTTTAGGAAATATAAGTTAATTTACAATTTAGCAGCGCATGAGTTTATACTGTCATATATAAAATTTATAAATAGTCTTTCTCTCTCCTCCTCCTCCCCCCCTTATTCTTATTTCATTCAATTCTCGGGCTTTTTTAGTTCTATTTCAGCTCCTCCTCGTACTTCTTGGCTTTTTTTTTTATTAACTTTTTTTTTTATTTTTTCCTTTTTTTTCCTTTTTTTTTTTTTTTTTTTTTTTTTTTTTTTAAATAACTTAACTTTTGTCATTCCTTATTATATCAAATGTCACCTGTAAATTATCCACCAGGAGGCGGCAGTGGACATACTGGTAATGAATATGGTTACCAGCCGCCTTCTGACAACAACTTTTATTATAATAATGGACCAACATCAATTGGACGTCGTCCAACAACTTTAGGAAGAGCACCTACTCGTCGTATTGCACCTGGTGCAAATTCTATAGCAAATGCCAGTCATAATATTCAACGAGGTCGTACACTGATTCGTCCTGATCGTTATCAAGAACCACCTCCTCTTTTGACTGGTAAACCACAAACGAGTCAAAGTTTATTTGATCCCTGGGTCCTGTTTTCTCGTATCGTCACTTTTTGGGCATTACCGCCTATGTTAAAAGCTTTCAAGATGGGTGATGCAGGTATGCAGCAAGCCTGGAGAGAAAAAATTACATTATGTTTTATTATTGCGTGTATGGGTGGTTTTGTAGCTTTTATTACAATTGGGCTCAACTCTGTTTTATGTCCACCAGATCAAGCAAATAACCAACAAAATTACGCTTCTTATAACGATACAGTCAATTCTCGTAAGTCTAATTTTTTTTTTCTTGCAATAGTCTATATATTTTTAACTCTTTTTTTTTCTTTTTTTTTTTTCTCCTATCTTTTTTTTTATTATTTTTATTATTTTTAATATTTTTATTATTACTTTTATTATCATTTTATTATATTTTATATTGTCTTATATTATTTTATATTTTATATTATTTTATATTCTTGTAGCAAATTTATTGGGTATTTTAGGATGGCAATTCAATATTTCGGAAGCAAAACCTACAGGTGGCCTTGATTTTTATAAGTTAGCTGCTGTTCCTGGCACAGATATTACAAATTATTTTACACATGGTATGAATATCCCCGAATGTATCAATCCTGGCAATGAAAAGACAGCCACTTTTGCTGCAGTGACTCTGAATCCCTGTTCATCTAATATGGTACAAGGTAGCTGTCTTTATGGTGATACTTCCATTTCTAATCTTCAAGGTACTTATGGCTTGGTCAATACCAGTCGACAAGTAGGCTTTGATTGGACTCAATTCGCTACTCCAGAATTATCCTACTATATTGTGATTGACGGAAATGTGCTTAATATGGAACCTTATATGAAACAATATCCTAATCCTATAGAATCGGACGATCTTGATCATATCATTCGTGGATTACTCAATAATTCATTCGCCGAAGGTGGACGTGATGGTACAAAAATGTTTTATAGAAGACGAGAGTTTCAGGCCTCTATTCATTGCCTTGTTCAGAAATATCGAGCTGGGCATATCGACAAGTCAACTACAGGTTGCTTCGTGTCCTCTATTATCCTTGCTTGTTCTTTAGCTGTTGTTTTAGCTATCGTCTTGGCCCGTTTCTTGATGGCTCTCATCTTTTCTTGGTTTCTTTCTCGAAAATTATCTCGTACACCTTCTGCTTCACCTAGCTCTGCTATGGGTACTGTATTGAAAAATCAAACAATGGAAATGTCAGAGATTGGTATGATGCAAAAAGCGGATTCAGGTATAATAAGTAATAAACGTATGGTTGAAGTTGGAAATGATCTCTATACTGTTTTGTTGATTACTTGTTATTCGGAAAATACGGAGGGTATTAGAGCTACTGTTGAGTCCTTATCTGTTACTGATTATCCTGATGATCGTAAATTATTATTCTTAATTGCTGACGGTATCATTACAGGTCATGGTGAAACTGTTTCAACCCCAGACATGTGTTTATCTTTAATTAATTTCGATGATAGTAACCCAAGTATGAAGGAACCTGAACCGATGCCTTATATTGCTGTAGCTGTGGGTGCTAAACAATTTAACTGTGCCAAAGTATACGCCGGTCATTATAGTAAGTTATTTTTTTTTTATTGAAAAGGGAAAGGAGTAGTAATGGTGGTGGTAGTGGAAATAGATACAAGATAATGAATATTTACATATATATTTTTTTTAATAGTTTGTAAAGGTCATAAAGTGCCAATGATTCTAGTTGTCAAGTGTGGCAATCCTGA
The DNA here is from genome assembly GCF_025118155.1 of Cokeromyces recurvatus. Taxonomy (NCBI): domain Eukaryota; kingdom Fungi; phylum Mucoromycota; class Mucoromycetes; order Mucorales; family Mucoraceae; genus Cokeromyces; species Cokeromyces recurvatus. The sequence continues at coordinate 21,957 of NW_026251435.1, forward strand.
TGAACAAGGAAAACCCAAGCCTGGCAATCGTGGTAAACGAGATTCACAACTTATCTTAATGAACTTCTTCAGTAGAGTGACATATAATGATCGTATGACGCCCTTGGATTATGATTTGTTTAGAAAAATTCAATACCTCATGGGTGTCACTCCTGACTACTTTGAACTTGTACTCATGGTTGACGCAGATACTAAGGTCTATCCAACCTCAATGCGATTATTAGTCAATTGTATGGTAAATGACAATTTAATCATGGGCTTATGTGGAGAAACAAAGATTGCCAACAAACGAGATTCATGGGTTACAGCTATTCAAGTCTATGAATATTTTATCTCTCATCATTTAGCAAAAGGCTTTGAAGCCGTCTTTGGTGGTGTCACTTGCTTACCAGGTTGTTTCTGTATGTATCGTCTTAAGGCTCGTAAAGGTGACGGTGATTGGGTTCCAATCATTACAAAGCCTGAGATTGTACAAGAATATTCTTCAAATACCATTGATACCCTTCATCAAAAAAATTTATTGTTACTTGGTGAAGATCGTTTCTTAACTACACTCATGCTTCGTAATTTCCCTTTCCGTAAAATGGTCTTTACCCCTCAGGCTATCTGTAAGACTATCGTACCTGATGAATTTAAAGTCTTGCTCTCACAGCGTCGTCGTTGGATCAATTCAACCATTCATAACTTGTTTGAGCTTGTGTTGGTTCGTAATCTTTGTGGTACATTCTGTTTCTCGATGCAATTTGTGGTCATGATGGATTTGGTCGGTACTCTCACGTTGCCTGTCGCTATTGTCTTGACTGTCGTCTTGATCGTCTCTATGGCTAAATCATCCATCACTAGTCTTAGTTCCGCCTTGCCATTAATTTTATTGATCATCGTTCTGTTTTCACCTGCTTTCTTAATCTTGATTACCACACGAAAATGGGTCTATTTGATGTGGATGATTGTTTATTTATTTGCTTTACCTATTTGGAATTTCGTGTTACCCGTTTATGCCTTTTGGCATTTTGATGATTTCTCATGGGGTGAAACACGTAAAGTAGAAGGCGAGACGAAAGAAGATCATTCAAAGAAAGATGGTGTCTTTGATCCTTCAAAGGTGCCATTGAAGAGATGGGAGGATTACGAACGTAAACGGTTGAGAGCTAACAAGAGAAGAGAGCGCAAGGAGAGACAGATGAGAGAGATGGGTCCTAATCATCTAATGCATGCGATGGTACCATCGGAAGAAGATGAATCAAAAAGATTATTGGGAGATGACGATGATTCAATTTCTAACATGTCATATCAAACAGACATGTCACAGACTGCTACTCCAGCCCATTATTTTGATCCATCTAAAGAGGCACCTGCAAAGGCTGGATCTGGATATTATCCAACCTATAGACCTCAATCTATGGCACCACAATCATCACCTATACCTAGAAGCACTATACCGTTACAACCTACTCCCACTGCTCCAGGCCCTTGGGGTCCACAACAAAACTATGGATCACCGCATCATCAACAACCTCCATCAATACCTCAACAGTATACTCATATCGGTCCTAATCCTCAGGGTCGATATCCTAATATGAGACCTAACAATTTACCTCCTAATCAAAATTCTTTTAATGGCTTTTAATATATTTCTTCTTTTCATTTCATTATTTATTTATATTATTTTCCGTTATTTATGTATCTTTAGTATATATGCTTATACTTTTAAAATAATAATAATAAAAAAAAAAAAAACTATTAACTTATTGTTTCGAACATAATCTTAACTGCTTTAATGAGGCTTAACAAACAAAAATTAACTTTTTAATTTCAATCTCAGATGTTGCTGCGACTGCTGAGTTATATATATATGACCAAAATCTTCTACGCCAACAAAGGGGAACACTTTTTTTTTTTTTTTTTTTTTTTGTTGTTGTCTTATTGAAAATCTTGAAAATGGCTTTAGAAGACAATTTAGAAGATAAGCAGCCATTGCTTCGTGAAGAAGAACGAAAAAATAATTTTCAGCAAGGACAATCAACAGCTGGAATTACAACCGAGTCAGCAACTGCAGAATTAACATTTGAAAATAACACATGTACTTGAAATTACTATATTTATTATAATAAAATTTAACCATTTTTTATTTATTTATTTATTTATATAAGCTGTTACAATATTTGAAGCTGCTCAACGAGGTTCTTTTCAAACAATTCATTACTTGATTAGTAATAAGTTAGCAAGTGTTCATGATGTGGACAGTCAAGGTGCTACTGCTTTACATTATGCGACTTTAGCTAACAACGATGTTTGCATTAAATATTTGATTGATAAAGGAGCTGATGTAAATTCACCCGCTGGTGAACTACAAGCAACACCTCTTCATTGGGCAAGCAGGTAAATAATAACAGTTTAATTAAAATGGATCCATTTTCATTAACTATTTTTAACAGACAAGGTCGTTTAGGCGCAGTTCATCGATTGATTAAAGAAGGGGCTGATCCTTCTCTCAAAGATGGTCAAGGCTTTAATGCGCTTCATCTAGCTGTTCATTCCTCTCATGCAATGCTCATCTTATATTTATTATATCTAGATATGGATATCGACACTCCTGATATTGTAGGTGGCCATACACCATTAATGTGGGCAGCCTATCAAGGCCACGCACAGTCTGTTGATTTATTGTTGCGATTTGGTGCTAGTGTCACGGCTTTGGATCATTCACGTTTAACACCACTTCATTGGGCGGCTGTTCGAGGTAACAAAATGTGTATTCGAAAGATGCTTGAATATGGAGCTGACGTTAATGCGCGAGACCAGAATGGAAAATCAGTCATGGATTTTATACAAGAAAAAAAATTTGAAAAAATTTGGGAGAGGGCTGTGTTAGAGTTTGATGCTTTAGCAGAAGATAATCCAGCACAAAAATCTCGCGTAGGAACATATCCTGGATCACTAGGAAAACCATTATCAAAGGTAATTTTTATATGCATAAAAAAAAATAAGAGGAGAACACCGGATATTTATAAATATATACATATATATTTTTTTTGTAGAGCACAGTAAATATCATAAGTTATCTTGCGCCCTTCTTTGCATTAGGATTTGCATTAAAATGTCTTGCCATATTTTCTTGGTTTGTTGGATTACCGCTTGCTCTGCTCACCTTTGTTGCAATGCATATGGGGATTTCAAAATATTTGATTCCAGTAATGAGCCATGATGCTATCTGGAGAACACCTTATTTTTCTAGTATCTTTCAAGCCTCTGCATTTTGGGTAATAGTGACATGGATGTGGGTCCTTGTACCTTGTAAGTAATAATATATAAAAAACCAATAATATATACAAATTGTATTAATATTTGAAATAGCAACTTCTCATTTATTATTCACAAATTTAATATTCTTGATCACTTTCTTTATCGCTATGTTTGCGTTTTTTAAGGCAGTTACTGTAGATCCTGGTTTTATTAAAAAAGATGTATCGAGAGAGAAACAGCAGAAGGCAGTACAAGAATTAGCAGATGAAAATAGACTAGACATTAGACATTTTTGTTTAACTTGTTTAATCAAAAAGCCTTTAAGATCAAAGCATTGCAAGATTTGTAACCGATGTGTAGCAAAGTTTGACCAGTAAGTTCTTCTTTTTGTATCCTTATTGTATTTAATCTTTTTTTTTATTAGTCATTGTCCCTGGATTTTCAACTGTATCGGAATTCATAATCATAGACCATTTTTAATATTCTTAGTTAATATGGTAATTGCTATCATTTCATTCTCTATCTTGGCTATTCATTGTAAGGCTTTTTAATTATTTATGTATGTATATGAAATTTTGATATTCACTTTACTTGGTAGATTTAACTATTACAGCGCCTATTTATGATCATGGGCCAGAAAGTTCCTGTCTTTTAGGCTCAACCCTTTGTGGATATTTTAATTATGATACTTGGACACTATCTTTAACTATTTGGATTCTTATTCAATTGACATGGTCTATATTCTTACTAGGTGTACAGTTATATCAAATTGCAGTTGCAATGACAACAAATGAAAGTGCAAATATTAACAGATATACCTATATGAATGTGGATCGTAATGGACTCATGTCTAATGTAACAGTAGGAGGAACTACTGAGGGATCTGATGGACCTTCTATTGAGGGCACTGCTCATCATCATCATCATAAACATGCAAATGGATTCTGCCCTTGCTTACAATTAGTTGCAGGAGCTAGAGCATTACATAAAGCACGTAACAGTACTATCAAAGGCAATGTATTTGATCATGGATGTTGGAACAATTGTTTAGAATTTTGGTCTGAAGATGACAATATTAACTATTTTGAACTTTACGATATTCACCAACTTACTAAACATTCAACCATGAATGTATAAAATACCCCCCACACACTACCCCTCTATTTCAAATAAACATACATGAATATTTAATTAAAAGCCATGAGTATTATTTAAAGATAGATGTGTGTTGCGGTCGATAAGGCCTTTTTGGTGCTGTTAATGTAGGATCATGATCAAGATAAGGCCTAGATTGTTGTCTTGTTGGTAAAGTGGGCGGTGTCGTTGTCACTGTCATTTTTGCCCATTTACTATAACTTGAGTCTCCTGTATGTAATAGTGGTGATATATTGTTATCTAATATCATTTCATAATCTTCTACCAAATGTGGTTCATCATACACATCATCAATCTCCATTCCCTATGACAACAATGGTTTAGAGGATATATATATATATAACACAAAATTTAGAAGCTTCTGCATTACATGATCTTCATTTTGCTGTAGACTATTTGAACTTGTTGTATTTAAAGATTTTTTTAAAACTATTCGGTTCAATAAGTCCTCCATTTCTAAGGTTGAATCAGCAGAGATTGTGTTAACGTCATGCACCATAGCCTTTATGCAAAGATTTCTATCATTTGAAAGTAATGTAATTCTACAAGAGCCATTACCGGGAAACATTCTAGCTTTATCTTGTGTCAAACGTTGAAAATACCTATTCAAATATATAAATATAACATAATGTATAAAGAATAAAAATTACATGCAACAATCAAGTATTAAATCATCTCCCTTAGCTCGACTATTCTATTGAAAAAAAAAAATAATAATAAAAAAAAAAGTATACCCATTTGCGCATTGATCATTTATACCTTGAGTAAAGTTGTATCTAATATTTCATTCTTTTTTTGTCCCTTTAATGATATTTGTTTATCTCTTAAACGTAGTTCAATAAATCGCATAGCATTTCTTGAACTTAATGCTACGTCTTTACGTCCATTCTATTAGATATATTAGTTGACAAAATATCAGCTTGATTTATTTATTTACTTTTAGTCCGTCAAGTTCTTTAATGACAATCCAAGGCAAAATGACTAGTAAACTATATGGATGCTTATTGGCTAAATCAAGTACTGCATCAAGGTATCCTAATTTTGAAATGAGAAAATTTGTGTCTAATACTGCGATTTCAGCATAACAATCAAGTTCTATAAAATAAGTATAAATATTAATGTTTATAGCGGAATTGTCAGCTTTTGTGTGTGTGTGTGTGTACCTATTTCCTGTTTAGTTGTTTCTTTGGAATTAAAAATGTCAACATTATGAAAACTGTCATGTACACGTTCACGCATATTTTTGATTTCTTTATTGACATCATAAATGAATTCAGGACCATCAATGTCCATAAATTCTGTGTGTTCATTATTCATTCTATTGTTTTATAAAAAAAAAAAAAAAAAAAAAAAAAAAAAAAGTAAATGACAGTATTTAGAAAGAAAGAAAAAAAAAATAACAGCATAGGTATAATGATACAATCTCCGTTGATTTTAATATGATACATGCTCTTTGAATCGTGCTTTTTTGTCAAGTTATAAAACATGAGAATAACAATGTTAACAATAAAATTCCTCTTTATATTCTTTTTCTAGGTGGAGGAAAAAAAAAAGCATACGGCAGCTAATAAATTGAGTAAATGATTGCTGTGAAGCGAGTAGTGTATATTATCCTAATTTAGGTTTTTTGAAGTGTTGTCTCCTAAACTTGCACAAAAATTTTGATAATTGACAACTGATTTGTACAGACTTCTTTATACTATTTAGTTCATTGTTTCTCTTGGAAGAAAAGGATACAAAATATTTTACAGATTATTTAAAAACGAAAAAATCTTTTTTTTTTTTTATCCTTCTCGTTATCCTTTATATAATTTCTACTTTTTTTTTGTATAACATTTTATTCCTATATAACATAATAGTCTTAAGTGAACGGTAAAAATGAAGGATTTTCTTTCTTTTTTAGTTTAAGGCATACACAGTATTTTAGTCTAAAAAGAGACACTTATAAAGTATCTCATAATATTCATGAGAATAACTGCAGACTTACAGATAAGACGTCATATATAAGACACTTCTTAAGAAGATATAGTTAATATGCTCGGAGGATATCAGCTATTTATCTTTGATGGTATGCTACTTTGAAAGTGAAGTAAAGATAAAATTAGTCTACAAGTACAGCAAAGTCACTACATCAGAAGTTTTCAATGACTCTGTCCATAAAATTTAGAAGCAAGAGTGTTTCAAGGAGGACTTGGAGGATAGCTTAAAAGAGATTACTAAGGAATTTTACATGATCTTTATTTTAGACGACGAAAGGGAAAAAAAAAAAAGTAAATAAATTTAGCCCTGAGCAAGTCGGTTACCTTTATCATGATTTTGCAAGAAAAAAAAACATCTATTTCCAGTGGTAGCAAAAAGGTACATGTTTCCAGGTAGTACAGTATACATATTATTTGTTGACTTTAACATCGATGATGGCACTGTCTTGCCCGGGGACTTATTTCAAAAGAAAAAAAAAACATAGACATTTATCCTTGATTGTTGTAAAATCTCTTCAGTATCAACATCATTTTTAATTAAGCAACTGCATCCAATTGAAATGTTTCCCTCAACAATCAAGCTATTGAATCTTTGCCACTGATTAAACACATGTCGAGACTATATTAACAGTAAAAGATTCTGCTGCTAATACTATAGAATAAAGATATGTTAAAGCTAATTTTTTTTCTATTTTACCAAATATTTACACATATATTATAAGCTGTTATATAAAAGATTTTTTTTTTTTTTTTTTGAAGTTAAGCTTAAATTGAATGCACTTTTCAACTAATAATAGTAATGTCATGTATTCATTTCAAGAGCCTATATACATATATACATTTATATAACAATTAGAAAACAAATAGTATTATGTCGAAGTCTGTAGATGCAACTTTAATGTTACAGAATATATTTGTAAATTTATTTATAAAGTAATAATAGAATGAAATAGTATACTAATTGTATTAAAAGAAAAATGAATATATGATACACGTTAGGAAAAGGAAACAAAAAGGAAAAAAAAAAGGAAGTATGTCTTACAATGTATTGGCTAAATGTGTATTAATAAATAAAATCTATAAAGTTTAACTCATATATAGATCACAAGCAATAGGCTCGTTGGAGGTTAAGTTATTAGAACAATACATCATATTTGTTGGATTTATATATCCCGAGGTTTGCATCCACAGTTGCTCTTCATTTGGTAAAGGAGGATGTATATAGGATTGTTGTGATTGCATCATAGGATACATAGTTGGCTCAATAAAATGAACAAGACGTCTTGTCTCTTCATGATTATTGACTAACGCAATTAATTCTTGCTTTATATGATGAGTTACGCCTTTTAATGTATGTCTAAAGAATCGAGATGCTTGTTTGCCTTCAGTAAAATCAGAACATTGAACCCATATTGGGGATGCTACTTCGTCATCTGTAGTCCTTTTTTTCTTTTTATCATTTGATGGCGTCTTGTTAATAGCAATCGATTCCATATAAAATAAGGGAGGCTCGCTAATATCAAAATGAACATCTGCTAACCCTTCATTTACTACAAATTCGATACTAGAGACAGCATTTTGAGCAACTTCCATTTTGAAATGGCATCCACCATCCACTATATGCCATGCAAAGATTCTTGTGTCAGGTCGATAGACACAGACTAGGTCAGTATCATGCATTTTTAAACGATGCCAGGTACCGATTGTTAAAGCACTGACACTAAGATATAGGTCCTTTGGTTCTTCATCATTTACTTGTTCTGTTTTAACATCTATGGGTGTCAAGGGTATTGTTTCTGTATCTTCAGTAAATGAAGTCACGGAGGAATGCTTTATTAAATCAGAGGGATCAATTGTAGATACTTGTTGTGCATTTATTGTTTCTAATAAGAATTGTTATTATTAATATATATATATATATATATATATAAACCTATGTCTATTTTACCTGGAGAAGAAGCTGAAGAATAAGAAGAAGAAGCCTTAGATGATGGAGTAGGACCAGAAATGGAGTTTGTCAAATCACTCGTAGTCAAAACGGCGGTTGGACCTGCATCAGGAACTGAAATCAAGGTAGGCACAGTAGATTTATTCACTTGAGGACTTGAGAAGGGTGACATGGATGGTCCAGACGACATATATTCTGGAAAATCCAATGTATTTAAGAGTGGCTCAATATGATGATCGTAAGGATGAGGCGGCATACTTTGTCTTGTCAATGGTGTATCATTCTGTAAAGAAGGCATCCAACTTAAATGTTGTTGGTTAAAATAGGGAGGATAAGTCATTGTATTGTAAGCCTCTGACAAGTGCACAGCGTCTATACTATGAGCTCGAGCTGGATAACGAGCTGGGTAGTAATAAGACTGTAAAACAGGCTGCTGATGGAAATATTGTGCACGAATAGAAGCTTGATGCATTTGCATCTGGGCTCTCTTTTGCATATGCTTTACTTTAGCTCTTCTATTCTGAAACCAAATTTGGATAGATCTTTCAGTCATTTGAAGTTGTTCTGCCAATTGTTTTCTTAATTTTGAATTAGGACTAACGTTAACTGCAAAAGTATCTTCTAGTACAGATAATTGATCAGCAGTAGCTCGGGTTCTCTTACGAACTGATGGAGCCGAACTTCTATTATTTTGTTCATTATTATCAATAGATGCTGTATTTATATTTGTAATATTCTCAGGCATTTGATGAGGCCAGGTATTAAATTGTTTATTTAATAAAGATGCCATGAGTCTAAAAGTAATAATTTTAATGAAAGAATAAGTTTTTTTTTTATTATTATTATAGGAAAAAAAAAAGGAAAGGAGAAACGATAAATCGTAAGATTTGTAAAATAGCCAAATGAAAAGGGAAAAAAATGTTATAGTGCTTGTACTTTTTTTTTTAAAAAAAAAAAAAAAAAAAAAAAAGCTTTACCATTTTAAGCTAAACAAAGAAACGGTAACAATAGGAGTTTTCATATAGGTAAGGAAAGCTTTTTTTTTCCGCTTATATCTGTTAATTATATACATATAAAAGTAGAAACATTTTGAAGTTATATAAAGTGTAAGCATATAGACATTTTCATAATTTTAGTTTCACTCCCTTTTTTTTCTTCCAATTGTTACTATAAGTGTGTTTAAGACTTGATATATTGTTTTAAATTATTTAATTTTTTAAAATGTGCCTGAAAAAAAAAAAAGGATTTATTCTATGTCTGCTGACTTTTTTGTGTCAATATAGATTTTGAAGCAGTAATAAATTCTCATTAAAAATTTTCTAATTTATCTCAAAAAAAAAGAAAAGAAAACAAGCTGTAATGTTGTTAATTTAATATAAGGAGGTATTATAGTTTGTTTTTATATTAAAATAAACAAACAACAAAATATTTGTTCTTTTTTTTTTTTTTTTTTTTTTTTTTTTTTTTTTTTTTTTTTTGAAAACAGTCTTCGCACGCGCATAAAAGTTACCGAGGTACAAAGGTGACCTGTTTAGAAGGAAAGCACGATGTAAAATTTTAAGTTTTCAACCCAGACTTGTAACCCAACTATTACCTTTTCTTCTTTTCTTTTTCCCGGAAGATCTTTTTCTATAAATAACTTATACTTCAAACTTTGAAAGTCTTGTAAACAAAACAAATAAATTGTTTGATCTGATAATTTATCTCAGTTTATAAACAATAAAAAAAAGCTTATTTTAAGATAGCAAAAGTAATAATATAGATTAGATTTTCTCTAACAGTTCTTGATCAGATTTACACAGAACCTGTTAAATTATCTGCATGCAATCATATACCACTATTTATATCATTTTCTTTAATTTATTGAATAAATACTACTTTATTTTATAAAATATTTGTTCTATTTAAAGAATTAACATAAGCGTTATATCAATTACTTTATCTAACATCAGGAATCGAGAATATACAGCTAAATCGATGAATTTGGTTGGTTTATGAAAATATAATTATCGGTTAGTGAAAAAAAAAAAAAAAAAAAAAAAAAAAAAAAAAAAAAGATAGTTGAAATATATTTGTTAGTGATTGCCGTCTTGAGTTAGAGTAAATTTCATGATTAGGTTAACTCAGATTGTCGGAAACTATATGCCTAACCATTACTGTAAGTTACTATATCATTTTTATAAGTATGAACAGAAAATGTTTTCATTGAATATGAAGATAGTGCAGAGTTTAACAGAAACTAGAAAGAATTAATATCTATTACAATAGTAAAAAAGATTCGAAATCTTGTACTCAGTTGAAGTAATAAAAGTTAAATATCCTTATACTATTTAAACATGGCATATATTAAATAGCAGCCATTCTGTAAAAAACTCCTTTTTCAGTTAATTTTAAAGAAAATCCTCGACAAAAATAAGTTTATAATTAAACCAAGAGGTTCTTCCCGATAGACATATATAAAATAAAAACGTTTTTTTTTTTTTTTTTTCATCTGTCATTATATTATTTTATAAGTGAAAATGAAAAACGATTGATTATAAAATGGTTTAAGCATATACAGTTACAGATGACATATTATTGCATTTGTGACAGTTTATATAATCCAATTATTAATAGCTAATAAGGATCTTTATCATTAAATAGTCTATAAAACTAAAGTAAAAAAAATAAAAAAAAAAAAAATTGTTCTGTGTACAAAAATATAAAATCAGCAAATATACAATTAGCGGCTACTTATCTTCATAGCTTTTTGTTAAACTCAACTACTTTCTATGTTCAGAAAATTGTGACCTATTCAATTGGATACTTAGTAAAAAACGTGGCAAAAATATTAATTAACAGCTTGACTATTGATCCGGTTATCAGTGAAATTATTCTCGGCATAAGTTCTAATCCCGTATATAACTTTTAATGCTTATTTAGAAAATGACAAAGGAGAATTAATTGTAGATATAACTTATTCATATGTGTCTGTAAGTAAGCTAATATATAGTTAATACTATATACACGTATAGTTAAAAGCGAACATCCTAATTATTCGAATAAAGAATATACAAGGAAAAAAAAGAGAGAGTAATAAAGCTAATCAAAAAGAATTGTTGAAAATAGATCAAACAAGAGTATGTTGAAAAGAAAAAGTAAAAATACAAATAATCATGCATTTCTTTCCTTTTAAACTGGTCAAATTCTAACATCTTTAAGCATAGTCAATAAAATTATACTGAAGATGTTATAAGAGAGAGAGGATCCTTCCCCTATTTTTCTAATGATTACTTACATTACTATATTTGTATCTCATATTAAGCTTATATAGCTTATTACAAGCGAATGTAGAATAAGAGTAGATTTACATACATACATATATATATTTAATTTATTTAGGAAAAAAAAAGTAGAACATGTGTTGTAATAATACATTGTACTGAAGTATAAGTGAGTAATAGTAATAATAATAGTAGTAGTAGTATCAGCTGCTAATATTTAATTAACTTTTGAGACTTGATTCCATTGTCTTGTATCTATTAACATGGACGGCAAAAATTTCATTTGAATTTGTAATTTTGCCTCTAGGTTATAATTCCACGCACTCTTTTTGTTTCTTTTCTTGCCTCTCTTGGTAAAAAATATATTAGCCTTTTATAATAAAATGGTATAGCCATAAAAAAAAAGTCAAATAGCCTCGGAGGTTTACAATAATTCTATGAAGATGGCCTTCTATATTCTGTTTTGGTCCTTAGTTTAAAGATAAGTATTATAAATTCAAGTTATTATTGACAATTAAATGCACAAAAAAGAATATATCATAATCAGTATATTATAGTTTACAATTTAATAATATCAAACATTATATATTTTTGAAGCTATTTTATTTGAGGAAACTGTTATAGAACAAGATCTGGATATAGTATAAAAGATGAATTATATATTACAGAATAAGCTATAAGCGTGAACATATAATAAAAGACATCATATCTTACTGTATATAACATCTTATAAATAATATAAACCCTATTGGCATCCAGTCATCTAAATATGTCAACTATAAGTCATCGTATCATTTCTAAATATTTATTTTTATAACCTTGATAAAGGATTCAGGTCGTCTTCGAAAGACATCAGGAACATACACTCAGATCAAACAATGTTTTTTTTTTTTTTTTTTTTTTTTTTTTTTTTTTTTTTATTTAAAATTTAATCAGATTATTACAACACACAATAGATAATCCTTAGATCAGTTGCTTGAACCAACACAATGTATATCTGAATACTAACACTGTTTCATGACTCATGTTCTTTGACAGTTATTTATATTTCTTTGATCCAGGATTCATTAGTATAAATACAAGTAGTTGTTTAGACACAAAATAGTCCTTATATCATTCTTCTTACATTGAATAAACAGTCTCAATCTATACTTCCTTTTGTTGTCTTTCTCTTTTTCTTCTTGTTATTTCTTTTTATTTCTTTCTTTTTTTTTTTTTTTTTTTTTTTTTTTTTTTTTTTTTTTAAATCATACTATCACATCTTTGTCAACTTTTTCAATAGTTTCAGGAGAAAAAGTTAATATTTTGTTTGACTCTTCTTCTTGATCCATATGCCTGACACTATCTGGGAGGTTAAGTGCCTGGATTGTTATGTCTTTTGCTTAGTTATCAACAAATTTTGCTTCTGAATACGAGAAGTCTGCCAGTCTCCTGGGTTTTTCCATGATATTTTTCGAATTGTTCATTAAGTATCTGCGTAGTCATGACTTTGAGGTCCTCAAATATCTCTTTGGCTGTTGTGGCCGAACAGCGAAGTTCCTCCCGAGTGTTTACAATGTTGGGTGATAGTTTGGTAGATGTCAACATTATGTCGTCGAAGATCGGCATGAAAGCACTCGTTGATTGATGTAAGCTGTTGTTCGCTTGCCTCATTCATATCTTGGTAAGTCTCGTTGATATTTCTTGATACATTGTTGGAGGTCAGCTTTGGGAGTGGTTTTCAACTCTTCTTCTACTTCCTTTGGAGGAGATTGATTTCGTTTTGTTATTCATCTTCAAAACGAGCTCGTTATCTGAATTCTCGGTTTAGATTTACAATCTGTTCGGGGTTGAAGCGAGGTTCTCGATGGATACTATAGTTTATTTAGTTCATTATAAAATTATTTCTAATAATAAAAGCTTGATTCAGAGACTCTTTTACAGTATCTGAGGTCTGAATGGAAGAAACTCTAATTGGAGTAAGAATGCCCTGCAATCAAAATTTTGTGTGATCATTCAAAAAAACGTAAAATGGTCAATGAATTTATTTAGTTTGAATAATAACTTTTTCTTTATATGGAATGACGAATGTCATTAAAGAATATATTTTTTTTCTTTTAAAAAAAGAAGATAAGTAGGTATTTATTTGTGGGGGGGGAGGGGAGTAACCAAGTTATTCTTCAGCAAGATATTCACTTCTTCTTCTCTTCCTCTTACTTCCTTCACTAGTAAAACTAGGAAGAAATGATTTGTACTGCTCAATATCATCGTCAATATTTGCTGGTTTTTGTTTGATAAGCCTGTTGGTATTCTCCATCACTAATCTAGCTTGATATACGGCTTTTAGTATTGGCAACTCATTTCAAGTAATGGAGTGCAATTATGACTCAAATGTCTATTTATTTTTATTTTTATTCTTATTGTCATTTTCTCTTTTATTATATAATATTATATTGGCTCCTTATTGTTCCTGAATTATTCATTTATCTCAGTATGAATGTAGTTATAATAATAACAATAACAATAGAGAAACAGATAAAACTATGCTTGGGATGATGTTAGTATAATAAAAGATGAAGGAGGAACTTTGTACAGTCCAGACTCATGACGCTTTTCTGTAAGTTTAAAAACTGCTGGTCGTATTATGTCTGTTAGTTTACTTTTCTGCTTCATACTACTTGATTCGAGATAATTTGAATTATTTATATTTTTACGCTGTATCTTCATTTCTTCACTTACAGCTACAGTACCATCCAGGCGGTTCCATTAAAAGTTATTACATGAATATTCAATTTACTTTTAAAAGACAATTAATGATATTAAAAACAGCAGTAATATTTTCAGAATACTAGTGAATCGTTCGCAACTCATTATACTATCTGCTTTATCTTCAATTTTAGAGATATATTTTCGTTATATATCCTATTCATTACAAAAATATCGCTTTTATATTGTAATGGCCATAATTGCAATGATTTTTCTAAAAATAAAAATAAAAAAATAAAATAGAAAAATTTAAGGAAAGATTTTTTTATTAGGAATTAATCTTCCAAAAAACGGTCGTTTTCTTCTAGTTTCTGCCGCAGAAGGCGAAGCGTACGGTTTTGTCGCCCCCTTCTCATAATGTACTGCTTGAAGAATATCCTCTCCAGATCTGCAGCGGGGCGCTGATTCTTTGAGATAAAATATGTTAGAATTATTATTTTTTTCTTTAAAAAAAAATTATACTTACTTTAACAATTTGTCTTGCTAAAATTAATTCTGGAGAGGATAAACAGCCACCAGTCGTCGTCCTGAGTACGTTGAACAACTTCTTTGCGCCAGTCATGATAACATTGAACTGGCGCACAGTGCAAAATTGCAGTTCTTCGTACTCTATAAAGTGCAATCAGTTTAATTTTTTTTTCTAAAAAAGGTTTTTAATAATTACCAGAACGAACATTGGCGCTGTGTCGTTTATTCAGTCTTCGCTTTAGTATTTCCATTATGAGAAAGAGGTCGTATCCCTTAAGGAAGGCTCTGACTTCTACTCCAATGTCTATGGCTCCTACTCCTTCCCCAGGGATATCCGCGATGTTGTGCATCCTTTCTGCGGCCAAAGTTACCAGCTCTTCCACTGGTTGCTCCATCAGTTGTGGAGCAGAGCAGACCGTCAATTGGTTGCGGAAAAGCCTAATCCTACTGTTCCATACACAATCAGTAGGAATAGGCTTTTCCGTGCTGGGAATTATTACAGGGCCATTTTCATCGCCATCTAATTTTTACATTTGTTAATACATAATCACATTGTACACACCTATATATTGTCATATACCTGGCTCATCTGAAAGTTCTTCAGTATCAATACTAATCTCTTGGTCCAATGAATGTAATGGGATATCGCTCACGATGACGCTTCTCATATCAAGTCGGGCCAATACAACTTGACCTTCATTATCATCATCGTGAACAATACCAACATGTATTTCGTTAAAAACTGAACCCAAGAGATTGACAAATTCGCCAGTTGATCCTTCTTCGATCAATCTTAAGAAATAATTCTTCATAATTTCTTTGTTGTCCTTGATAAATTGTTGTGCGTCCATTTTGTAATGATATTTTTTAAGTAGATGAAAAAACAAGGAAAATAATAACATTTCAAAATAAAATTTTTTAATCTATGTTTTTATTAACTCCGATTTATCATCAATGGTCACACTTTGTTTGCTGTACAACCATTTTTTTTTTTTTTCAAAAAGTTGACCAATTGGGACTGGAAGCACTGTATATACAGTAAACACCCAATCCTGGTCGATATCTCTTAGATTGGCTTCCTCCTTCTCCTACACTACTTAAATAATTTTTACATTGCACCTATCACACCCTTCCTTTCCTTTACGTTTTTCCTCTTGCTCCTAAAGAGGTTTTTTCGTCCCTTATTCCTTTAAACTGACCCGGCCCGGGCAAATTTGATGTATTTAATAACATCTTGTGCTCAAATGGGGTCATGTATTTTTTACTGTTTAATCGTATATACAGTAAAAGTGCCTGCTATCCTGTTTATTTTTTCATTAAAACAATTATTCAATAAGAAAAACACTATTGTGATTGCTGCATAATTAAAAAGATTATAGCTTTCTTTAGGAGTAATAGTTAGTATTTTTCTGTAATTTGGTAGATGCTTCAAAAAATACCTTGCAATATTTTTTATAAAAATAAACAAAAATGCTTAACATTCAACCAAAATTACTGTATTATCATTGCCAAAATACTGCTCTTTTCTTTTTCCTTCTCGTTTTCCTTTTTCCCTTCTTGTCCTTTAGGAAGGTTTTTATTCTTATTTCCCCTCTATAACTGGCTCGGGCAATATTGCGCATTTATTTCGTCGCTACATGCTCATTGCCAAAAAATTTAAAAAAAAAAAATAATAATAAAACTCAGAATTTAATCGTATTATCATTGCTTCAAGTACCTTCGACCTTAATTACTTGTAACTATTAAGAACCCCCCTTTTTTTTATATACTAATTTCCAACACGTAAACTACGTACATATTTTAATATTCTTCCTTAGTTTATCCGATGGCTAGTAACTTTAAAAATCCTTTATTATATTGACCATTTGAGACTGTCTTTACTACTGTAATGAATTTTTAATAGTCCCCCCCCCTCTTTTCTCCTACTCACTAACTGTACCATCACTATACTTTTATTCTTTCCACTTTCTCCTGTCCTTTTCTAACCTTGATCACAAAGGGATTTTTTTTTTTTTTTTGCTGATTACTCAATCAGAACAGCTCTGATTTGTTCTACATCTTACGCCTTATTGTTATCTTAAAAATTATCATTGCTTTATAAAAAAAAATTGAATCTTCCTGAAAGGAAGAATTGTAATACAAATGACATAACGAAGTTCAGTTTGGAAATTAAAAAGTAAAAAAAAAAAAAAAAAAAAAAAAAAAAAAAAAAAAAAAAAAAAAAAAAAAAAGATATATGTGCTTAAACTTACAAGTTTTAGCGATACAAGAACAACTATTATTAATAATCAAAAGTTAAAACCATATAGATTTTTATATGCGAGTATATGTCAAACAAATATTAATATAATGTTCTCAAAACATATTAGGTTACTAATATTTTTATCTTTTATAATATAGTTCAAGATTACTATTAGTGTTAAAAAGAAAAGAAAACTATAATAGTAAGTTATGGCTATAGCGCTATATCTTTTTATATAAATATATATAAATGTATTACTAAGATTTTGTACTGATATGTTCAATATTAGTAGGTGAATAATAGTAAAAGTCACTTGGACTAAAGAGTGGGCTTGGAGGTGAAGAATAATCTTTTTGCGAAGATGTTACAGAAAGTGGCTGAATCTTCCCGTTAATGTGCAATTGTTTAGCCATTTGCTGGTCTCCTTTTTGTATTAATGATTTCTTTTGTACCATAGATGCTAGCAGTATTGTCCTTCTTGTTGGTGAACAGTTGCTTTTACCATAATGTAATTGAGTATTTCTGCTTAATGTAGTACTTTTGTTTTCTTTATTTAGTCTCAAGTTTAAAAAATGACCATTTTGTAATGTGCTCTGTTGACTTGATTTGGTATAAACTGGATTAATAGGATATTTATAAATGATAGGTATATTAGACTATATACGAAAAGAAGAAAAAAAAAAGTCGTATAAGCATCACAAAAGTGTCTAAAAATAATTTAAATATACATACATTACTATTGTAAACTGACAAATTTGATATCTTCTCCAGTTGTTCATTCACAGATCTCAGCTCTTCGCCAGAATTGACAGGTATATTGATTTCTTTAAAAGTTTTACAATTAAAAAATTCTAAATTTTTTTCACTTTTTTGATTCTCTGTATAAATTCTATATGGTCAGATATAGGTGGATAATGGATCTATTATATATACCTAAAATCAATGCACCGGTCTTATGATTCTTTATAAATTTCGAAATTTCTAGATTTATATTCAAATCCTCCATAGACAAAAAAAGTCTTTCGCAAGTCTATAATATACTCTTAGCTATGATATATAACATTAATCAAAGTATACACGTACTTGATCGTCAATATTGTATAGGCAGCTAATCATACTTGAAAAGCTAACTATAATGTTAAACATAAAATACTTTAATAGATAAATAATTTTTTTTTATATGTATACGTTTTTATGATCGATCTTAAATGCTCTAATCTTTTTGATTCTAATAACTGAAATGTTCTACAAGATTTACGCCAATTATTGACCCAGTCATTAGATTCTTGGTTTTCATTTTTTTGAATGTCTCTTTGCTAATATACAAAATGATATATATTTGAATGTATCTTTGAAAAAAAGAAAAAAAAGAAAAGCATGTGTATACCTTTATCACATTATTATTATTGTATAATGATTTTATATCGTGTGACACTTTCAATTGATGAATCATCTATATATAACTTCTATTGGCATCGTATAGATATTTTTAAAATATGGGATAGTATACGTTACAGCAGATTTTATAGATTCTCGATCATTTAAATACTTTTCAAGAGGTATCTCTAGCATACTCTTTATATCTTGACTTAAATCAATATGCGCCCTTGCACTCATTTCAGTAGAGGTGGATAAAGCTTGAAAGCTTTCCTCCATATATAATTGTGAAAGTTTCATTAACTCATTGCCGTACTCTTCTTCAATTTGTACTCTAAAAAAAAAAAAACCTCCCAGTTGTGAATATATAATACGGTATTTGAGACACAGTTCTAAAAGTATACCTTCTAGCAAAATAATGCTGAATTGATTTTATAGATCTCGTAGTTTCTTCAAGTTTATCAAGTAAAATCTGAAGAGCAGTATTATCTGAAGACTTTATTTGATAGATGAGTATTTATTTTGTGTCAACATTTTAAATAATGAGAAATATACCCAGAAATTTTCTTCAATCATTGAATCAGAAACATTTTCTAATAACATATTTATCACTTAAATTTAGTTGTATATTAAAGTAAAAGAAAAGTAAATTATTCTACCCATTTTTTTTTTAAGCACGAGATTATTTA
Source organism: Cokeromyces recurvatus (assembly GCF_025118155.1). Lineage (NCBI taxonomy): Eukaryota > Fungi > Mucoromycota > Mucoromycetes > Mucorales > Mucoraceae > Cokeromyces > Cokeromyces recurvatus. Next base: position 41,066 of record NW_026251435.1, read on the forward strand.
TTTCACTTCCATTTTACCGGTCGGGATCAATAATAATAACAATAATAATAAAAAAAAAAGTACCAAGTATTAACTTTTAGTGTAAGCTATAATAGTATAAATTTATGTATTGGTTCTTGATATAAAATTTGATTGAAACTCTGATGTACTATTGAAATTTGGATATGGTTCTTTCGGTATTTGTTTTCCAAGAAACTTACATAATCGATCCCATCCTTCTCCCAACTCCAAGATTAGCAACTGGTCTTTAGGAACTACCTGTTTTACTTCTTCTATGTGGTCTAAATAAATTTTCTTCGTTTCTTCTTCATCATCAAATAATTTGGGTTCTGCTAAACGACCATTCATACAAACGGTTATTGCCATCCTCTTAAATTTACTATCGATGGATGTTGTGGTGGCAACTTTTAGAATTGTATTCTTTACAGAGTTATACCAGCTGTCAGCACTGCGTATAGTTAACAAGACTTTAGCTTTAGGATATTTTTTCAAAAGTTCCTTGTAGAATTCTACTGTTGGCCAGTCTACAGCGGCATTATAATCTTTATAAAGTTGATCCCAATCTGCAGTCTCTCGATGAAAGTAAGCATCATAAAAAAGGTCAGGATCCAACTCTGGATCTTCAAAAAAGCATTTCATATGATGCGTCTTGTATCTATATATATATATATATATATATGAATGTATGCATATATGTATATATAAATTGCCTATATTCTATATATTATGTACCCTAACATATTCAATGCTGCACGCAGACTGTCAGTCCCAGTTCTACCGAATCCTGCTCCAATTACTTCTAAAGGTGCCATGTATATACGATAATTGAAAATGAGAAGAAAAAAAAAAGTATAGAAAAGACAGATGAATGTGCTTATATAACAAATAGTACAAATTACTAGTATATCTGAATAATGATAAATATTATCCTACTAAAAAACCAATTAATCAAATACCATCTATATATAAATGATATTCTACAGTAAATATTGTTCACAATATAAAATTTGTTTACCAAGTCAACCTAGTTTTCTAACGTTTCTTTTGGCTTTGCTAAAAATATAAGTGAGTAGCAATTTTTTTTTTTTTCATAGTAATTCAAGAATGTTGGTAATAGTTATTTATTAATAAAATTTCATTCATAAACAGGAGATAATACGCAAGAGAAAGTATTATAGATATATATGTTATATTAGAGTATAGTAATAATATCAAATCAAATACAATATGAATATATACCTATAAAGCTCAATATACTTCAAAAAAAAATTATGCGACTAATGTAAGAAGCTATTAATCAATGACACACTACTACTACTATTAAGTAAAAATTAAATATCAGGTATTTAAGATTAATTTATTATGATTTTGACTGAAATCTGCAGTTTTTAATTAAACAAAAAAGAAAAGTTATTTAAAATTGGTCATAGTTATTCTATTTTATAATTAGAGCCCCTCTTTGGGATGTATTCAAATGATAACAATGTTTAAAATTTCTAAATGCTTTGTTTAAAGACATTGAGAAGATAAATTATATCCATATTTTTGATTTAAGCAAGGTGTACTATCACCATTGACAATAAATCAATAAAAGTGACTGTGTAATTCACCTCTTTTTTTTTTTTTTTTTTTTTTTTTTTTTTTTTTATGTACACACATTTCATTATTTGTTGACTTGTATTATTTTAAATAATATATTAAAAAATAAAATAAAATAAATGGTTACTTATGGTGGAGGTAAAATCGCCATTCAAGCATAATATACAAAATATTCACAATTTATAAATAGATGAAGTAAACGCGCTTGTGTTTGATATGGGATCTACATCAACACGTGTAGGCTTTGCTGGAGAAGACGCGCCCAAAGCCACATTCCCAACATCATATGGATTTGATCCAACCACCAATCAATATTACTTTGGCGACACTCAACTGAACATTTGGAGACCCAATGTAGAAATTAAGAATCCAATGCAGAATGGTCTTATTAATGATTGGGAGGCAGTAGAACATATTTGGCAAGCTGCTTACAATGATATGTTGAGAGTTCAATCTTCAGAACATCCTTTATTATGCACCGAGCCTGCTTGGAACACACCAGAAAATCGTGAAAAGATGATGCAGTTAGCTTTTGAAAATTTTGATGTACCTGCTTTTTATGTAGCAAAGGATGCAGTTATGACAGCGTAAGAATCTCTCTTTCTCTTTTTTTTTTTTTTTTTTTTTTCATAGCTAATAAAAGTAAAACTTATTCTACTGTAGTTTTTCAGTAGGTAGAGCAACTGGTTTAGTGTTAGATTCTGGAGGAAGTATCACAAGTGCTATTCCTGTTTATGACGGATATGTATTAAAAAAGGGTATACTTCATCAACCCATTGGCGGAGACATCTTGACTCAACAAATGAGAGAATATTTAAAGAATGAATTACATTACAATGTGACACCTCTTTATAAAATTGCTAGTAAAAAATCTATTGCTGCAGGTGAATTACCTCAAATTAAATTACGTGATAGACCCAACACAACAACAAGTTTTGAAGAATATCACATTTCGGTATAATGAAATTTGTATGGAAGAGAAGATTATTTTCCTTATTAATTCTGTTTAATAGAAAACTATTCATGAATTTAAAGAAACAGTATCTCAAGTATCAGAAATTTCGTATGATGAAAATTTAATGTCACAAAGACCTCAGAAGCCATTTGAATTTCCAGATGGTTTTAATAATTCATTTGGAGCTGAACGTTATAGAATACCAGAGATTATGTTTAATCCAAGTTATATTCGAGTGGTGAGTTTAACAAAGTGAGGAAGGGATATTTACGTATATACCTATCTGTATAAAAAATATACTCAAATTTTCTTTTAATAGCCACCTATTGAACCTGGTAAAGAGACACAGCCAATTCCTTCACTAGGTATCACCAAAAATCAACTTCAACATACTGTCAGTGTTTCTCAGTTGGTATTCAACTCTATTAGTGCTTGCGATATTGATTTACGTCCCTTACTTTTTAATAATGTCATCGTCACAGGTGGAAATACACTTTTCCCTGGATTTACAGAAAGACTAAGTAACGAATTACCAATGATGGTTCCTGGTGTAAGTAAGTAATAGATCTCTATGGCTGTAACGACTAATGTATTATATAGAGTAAAGTAAAAGTTCATGCATTTGGTAATCAAATTGAACGCAAGAGTAGTAGTTGGTTAGGAGGATCTATTTTAGCCTCTTCAGAGACATTCAATCAACTATGGATTACAAAGAAGGAATATGAAGAAGTTGGACCTTCCATAATTGAAACTAAATGTCAATAGGATTTTGATTATTGATTATATTACTTGTTATTATTTTTTGCTTAATATAAATAAATTTAGAAAAAAAAAAGTCTAAATGGATATCCCTTTATTTCATTAAATTTGATCAAAAGAAGTAATGATTTTAAATTCTTTACTTTCGGGGCCCAAAGGTGAATTACCTGGACGATCTGAAATGATTACTTGATATCCTGCTTCTTTAGCAGCAAAGATTTCTATTTAAAAAAAAAAAAAAATACATACACTTTCTCTTTAGATATACAAAATTCATAAATTCATGTTTGCATTACAAACCTTTAATATTATCAGTAACGAACAAAATGCTACTTGTCTCATTTTCTTTGCCAATTTGCTTTGCAATATTTCTATAAGATTCGGTTTCTGTCTTCAATCCAACATTTGTATCAAAATATCCCGAAAAGTAAGATGTCAAGTCACCCTTTGTTGAATATCCAACCAACAATTTTTGGGCTGGAACACTACCAGATGAATAAATGTAAATTTTTTTCCCTTCTGCCTTCCATTTATCTAATACAGGCGTAACATCGTCATAAACACTAAAAAAATAGAATAAAATCAGATAACAACTTACATACGGAAATAATATACATATAAATATATTTATATATTTACACGCCACAGAGAATTCCAGATTCATAACCCTCTTTCCACATGTATCCTTGAAATGATTTAAGTGCCCCAATTTTACGATCCATTTGCATTTGCCAAGCAATTGTTTCTGTAACTGCAGCCTTAATTTCTTCAGAGGAACTGTGTAAAAAAAAAGGTAAGTCAAAAATTTATCCTATATATCAGTAAGGCTAAAACTTACGCTTCTGTCTCTGTAGGAATTAAAATGGCTTGAGGAATTTTGTCTTCTACATCTTTTTTAGCCTTTTTATTTATTTATTTATTTTTTTTTAGAAAAAAAAAAAGAAGAAAAGTATATAAGTAATATTATATTTCTGATTATTATTGCATTACTAACCTGAACACGAAGTAATTCAATTTGTTTTTTTAAATCCTCTGAATTCCAAGTTCTATCTAAAAAGGCAGACAAGCCCGAGGTAACATAAGGAAACTGATTTATAATATAAGCATATAAATATCTCTTGTTATTTATATATTCTTTACCAAAGTTTCTTTAACAAAAGTAATGGGGGTAATGGTCCCTTCAATATCGAGAATAACCGTATCGTAATTTGACATGTCAAAGAAGTATTTTTTTTTTCTGATAAAAAATAAAATAAATATATTTTTTTTTTAACTTTTTTTTTTAACTTTTTTTTTATGTGAATATAAATTGTCAGTCCCAATAAAAAAAAATTATACATATTATTTGATTATGCTTAATAAAATTCTATCTTTTCTTCTTAATTATGTCTGTAATTTATTATAAACTTAGATCAGCTAAAGATTCCGATTATGACGTATTTACATTCGATGGACCTGGAGCAACCGTTTTCGATTTGAAGCGCGAAATTATTCGTGCAAAGAAATTTGGAAAAGGGACTGATTTTGATCTTGCCGTTTATAATGCCCAAACAGATGAAGGTTTCTTTTTTTTTTTTTTTAAAAAAAAAACATAAAGCATACGTCTTTATAAATTACAACATACTAATGTGTACATGTAGAATATAAGGATGATACATTTATTGTACCAAGAAATACTTCAGTCATTGTAAGAAGATTACCAGCTGCGAGACCAGGTAAAGGAACTGCACAACGGTATGTCCTAGGTGTTCTGCCAACAGACGGTAAAGGCGTGTCGAAACCAACACCAACACCGCATTATAATATAAGTAATAATAGAAATTTGGTATTGAATGCTCAAAAACAGGCTATACCAAAGGCGACAGAAGAGAAAACTACGGAAGAAAAAAATAAAGTAGAAGATGATTCTGAAGAAGCTCGTATTCAAGCTATGTTTCAACAAACAACAGACCAATGGGGTGCAATGCAAGAACGATTAGCAGAGTATGTTATTTTATTTTAATTTTCGGAATAAAGATTAATTTATTTTTATTTAGGCAACAATATATACCTTATAATAACCGTGGAGGAGATAATAGACGTGGAAGAGGTGGCTATCATCCTTCAACTACGACAACTCATTCTACAGAAAATAAAGAAGGACAAACGCCTCAACCACAAAGAGTGCCACCACCTACTTATGTATGCTATAGATGTGGACAAAAAGGTAATTTATAGACGAGAGAACAAAACTAAAAAAAAAAAACACATACGCATTCACTCACTCACTCACTCTATATATTAGGTCATTATATCAACCAATGCCCAACAAATGGAGATAAAGACTATGACAGACATCCTAGAATTAAACGAACTACAGGTATCCCAAGAAGCTTTCTTAAAGTCATAGAAGAGCCTAAAAATGCTGTTAAGGCAGGAACGGGTGGACTCATGGTCACACCAAAGGGTGACATTGTTGTTGCACAAGCAGATTCATCCACTTGGGACAAACATGTTGCAAAGGCAGCCACTACACTAGGTCTCGGAACCTCTGCTGTAGGCGATTTAATGGACTGGTATGATTCAATTCCTGTGCCCTCTTATTTAGCCTGTCCTATTTGTCAGGGCCTATTAAGGGAAGCAACTATTACGCCTTGTTGTGGGACAAGTTTTTGTGATGAATGTATACGTGTTCATCTTATGGAACATAACTTTGCCTGCCAATCTTGTGAACAAACCATCCAAAATGGGTTGGATGGTCTTATTCCTAATATTGATGTGAGAGAATGTGTAGATAATTATGTCAGGAAATTTGCTCATAATTACAATGCTAATAAAGAATAATAAATATTTATTGCTGTATAATTTATTTTATTTTTTAATCATCACTAAAATCCGTAGTGTCATCAGGTAGACCTAGTCCAAATGTATTTGATCTATTCCATCGTGTTGAACATTGAGGGCAACAAGGATTATTCTTGTTGGCAAATAGTTTATCTGCACAATACTTGTGAAGACGCACAGGACATTCCTCAACCTCACATCGTTCACCCATTGTAATGAAGTCTAAGCAAGTTGTACATTCTTTAACAATGTCACTATATTGTTCACGAAAGTAGGATTGTAGTTCAGCAATAGCACGTGTATCAAGATAATAAACCCCCTTTTCTTCCATTGCAATCCAACGATCTTGAACTAGACGATCCAAAATGTCTTGTGTGTCTTTAAGTGTTAATCGTGATTCGACACTGTGGCCTAGATTAATAGCTGCTCTTGTTGAAAGTGCAAAATTCTCATTATCTGCTGTAATAATCTTTTCAAACTAGTAAAAAGGAAAGAAAGAAAGAAAGAAAGAAAGAAAAAAATTAGTTATCGAATTAAAAATAATTTAAATCCATGTTTACTAATTCTCGAATGTAACTTATTTCGATGGGTGTAAATGTTGTTGCTAATTCAGTTACTGGATCCTGTTTGACATTAACTAACGTCAAATAAGCAATCCCATCACGTTCGTCATGCGATATTCTTAGTGAATAATCCAATTCTGCTAACTCTTCGTTTAAGGATGAAATAAATAATGGATAATCTTCAGTGGCAGGGACTATCAATTGTCAAATTAGATGTTATTCGAGTTTCATCGATTGTATATATTTACGTCCTGTTAGTTCGCATACTTGATCATAAAGTTTTAAAGCATCATCTTCGGTAATGATTCGTTTTGAAAACATGGATTGTATAAATAATCGATGTGAATCATTGTATGTATTATCCATTCTAAGAAAGAAAAAAAAAAAAAAAACGGAAAGTAATTAAAGAGGAAAAAAAAAAAAATCGAAATGCATGTAATTTATTCAATAAGTTTAAATAGCAGATAAGCCTAAAGCTTTTTTTTTCTGGTATTTTTTTTTTTTTTTTTAAATACAAGTGTTTAAAGTCGTATTACTTTGAGCTGTTGTGTTATGATTAACTAATACTTGATTTTTAATTTGACCTGGTTGTTGAAACATATTAAAATAAGCCCATGGTGTGTTAAAAGAATGATTCTGTTGATTTTGATGCTGCTGAAAGGGATATGATGCAATCCAATTAGGTTTATTAGTTGGATCATCTATCATCCAGCAACTATTATTAGTAGTAAAACATTGATAAGGTTCAGGTGTAGTTAAAGGCGAGATTGTCAAGTCACGATAACTTGGCTGTGCAATCACTAATTTTGAAGCCAATTCTGGGGCTTGTGCCATAAGCTCTAATAAGGATTGTCGCAGTAACTCATCAGAACCTTGAAGGGTATGTGATTGAGAGTCACTTGCTTGTTGGTTTTCAGTAAAGTCATTACATCTAACCCAATCAGAATCAACATTATTTCTAAGCATAGAAAATGATACTAATGCAGGCGACTTGATCTCGAAATAGAGTTGTCGTTGACCTAATTTAATTTCTTGTATATTGTCAAAGGCAACCTCAATTCTGAATTGATGGCCGCCGTCATGTATTTGCCAAATCAATTGTTGCTGGATAATATCACTGAAGCAAAAGAGATCCCATTCATTTGTAGTAGTAGTAGTAGTAGTAGTAGTAGTACGCCTACTGAACCTTGTCCATGTACCGACATGTATACCTTCAACAGTGAATGAAATGAGTGACTTTTGCTGATTATCTAATAAATTATAAATAAATAAATAAACAAATAAATAAATAAATAAATAATAAATAAATAAAGATTTACTTAATTTGTATATAAAACCTTACTTTCTTGTTCTATCATTTTATTTTTCCCAACTTGACTCTCAGACATAGCCCTTTGAGGTAATAATGAGAATGAAGTTGCTCTTTCTGGTTTAGAACTAGATCGTGGTCGGCGTTTAATCATAGTGTCAGCTTCAAAGTATTCAGGAGTCATACAAGTCCTAAAGGTAGTATTGTTGTTCATTTGTTTTGAAGGTATATCAACCCAACCTGTTCTAACATTAGATACTAAAGTACCAACTGATTCTAATTTACGAGCTTTTGCCCTTCGGTTTTGGAACCAGATCTGAATAGTCCGTTCACTCACACCCAGCTCTAGGGCAAGTCTACATCGATGATTAGCGTCCGGAAGTGTGTTGGACACAAATGTTTCTTGAAGTATAGCTACTTGGCTTGGCTTTAAATGTGTTCTCTTTCTTGATGAAGTACCAGCTAAATAAGGTGTGCGCATCTTTATAAAATGAATGTTTGATAAATAGGGAATGAAACACTAATAAGTTACTTTGCTGTGTAATAAATAACGTGAACCTGCACGATATTAGGAAAAAATAAAGAAAAGATAAAGAAACAAAAAAAAAGAGAGAAAAGAAAAGAAGAGAATAATGGTAATTAATTTTATGCTTTTATAGTAAAAGAGATCAAAATTCGAGAGGCTGAGACAAAACAATAACATAAGCCGAAAAAAAAAAAACAAGGGGTAAAAAAATCATTCTATCATCATATGTGTGTAAGGAGAAAATAGAGAAAAAAAAAAGGAGAAATTAGTAAAAAATAAAGTTTGCTTTGGGGACATGCAGTGTTTTATATTCACAAAAAAAAAATGGTTGTGCTTCCGACATACAATCAAATTGATAATAGAATAAAAAGGCTTAAATGTATTCGACACTCTTTACATTTATTGATCGTTGATTTATATCATGTTTTAGTGTATTGGATAGTAGGTTATAAATAGCACTAACATGTATAACAATAGAAACCATATAAATCTATATGTATAATATCGAAATTATTCTAGATACATAAAATGCTGTATTATAGGTGATACCTAGACCCATAAATGCTATCATATGAATGGCTTATCAATTAAGATATTAACTTGACATATAGAATAATTTTGGACGTACTTCTTATTCTATGTTATAATTTGGCTTAATTAATAGTTATTAACAATCTTAGTCAAATACCCAATTAGAATTTAATGCCCATAGTTGATTTTGTGTAATACAATACCTTTTATAGTTAATGCATATATAAAATAAAGCTTATTTGGGTTATTCTATTTATTCAGATTTTAATCTTTTCATGATAAACAGGTGAAGAAAACGCAGTCAAGTCATGTTTGGTACATTTCTAGTAATAACCTGTTGTGTCTATTCCATATATAAAAATGTGTTTTTTTTAAGCATACATATTTGTATAAATGATTGTAACATGTAATAGCATTTAATGTTCACTTTTATACATATACAATAGACCAGGCATAGATAGCTTTGGGGGGGGCGCTTTTTTGCATAAAAGCTTAAGTTAAATAAAATTTGATACAGCGATAAACTTGAAGAAAGCATTTTTATATGATGCATTCTTTTTTTTTTAAAAAAAAAAAAAAGAAGTATACTTGATTATATTGCTACATAAATATGCATGTATGTTAATTATTAAAAAAAAAAAAAAAAAAAAAAGATAAGCTATTTGTTCTAAAAGAAAAAAAAAGGGATTTTTTCTTTACTGTCCAAATATGCCAATTTAAATTTTAAACAATTTATTGACTATTTAATTCTATAAATATACATTAATAAATATCAGCTAATAAAAAAAAAAAAAAAAAAACTCGTATAAAGACATGAATTTATCAATGGATGATATACATAACAAACAATCCAGAAAACTATAAACAACACAATTATACTATATAACTTTTTTTTTTTTGTAAATCATGTTTTATCGACTTTTCACTCTAATGACTCTCCAGACACTTGATCTCCAAGATATAGATCCTTTAGTTGAGTCTTCTCTGTTGATATGCTGAGTTAGATATGCATTTTCATCTTCTATATAGTCTGAATATCTTTCTTCTTCTTCTTCTTCTTCTTCATCATCAAAATAGGAATCCCTCACTAACTGGTCTGAATGTAAAAAGCTTGATCTCTTTGGAATCTTCTTCTCCCTTGAAAACGGTGACACCACTGAAGAAATAAGGCTTGTTGCCTTTATAGAAGGTTGATCCCATGAAGAATTATATTTCTGCTGCTGTTTATCATCAAGTGAAGTATAAGATGATGATCTCTTTCGACCAAAGCGTTTATTATATTTTTCTCGGAAGGTAGTCGCTGATGAAGAAGGCAATAAATTACTTCTTTTATAGTAAGGAGAAGAAGAAGATGATGATGATGATTGTGAACCAAAATACTCTTCTTTATGGTCAGAGTTCATAATATATAATTAAGGAAAAATAAAAATAAAAATAAAAAAGGCAATTGAAGAGAAGAACAAAAATTGATTTTATTGCTTCGCTTTTATATTTACAAGCTCTATTATAATGCTGATTATGATGCTGATGATTTTTGAGCTTTGGGAGTTTAAAACAATGTTTCTAAAAAGGCAAAGTTTAATTTGTAGAAAAAAGATTTATTCTTACGACTAAATTAAATTGACCAATAGGCAAGTAGCTAATATAATTACTGAATTGCCATAATCAGTTTAAAATAAATAAATAAAATAAAAGATCAGTTTATAAAAAGAAAGGAAGACAATTATAGAAGAGGGTTTAAGGTAACTTACCTCTCAGAAGTAAACCTAGATTAGAGATAGCAACTAAATAACTCATCTCATGTAATATGGAATTCATGGAAACTCAACGTACAAACTATAGAGAGACTGACATTGTGGCAGAATATATACCTATAAATATATATATATATATATATATGTATATATATTTGGAAGTTTATTAAAGAGGAAGACAGAGGTATTTCAATTGTTTGTGGCATTTGCGCAAATGGAGACGAAATATTGAATGAGTCCTACTAAATAGTTGATCAGGGCGGGGGAAAAAAAAACTAGTCAATAAACGACTGTACGGTAACTAATAGAGACACTGACTTCGAACAGATCGTGTCATAGGCAACCAAAGAATAGGATCAATCATTTATGCAGACACGTATTTGGAAAAATGAGCAGAACGTCTTTTATTTAAGTTGCCAAGAAGGAAAGTAGAACGAATATGTTCAAAAAGAACTCTATCAATTTTTTTTAATGGAAGGAATTCATCGTTTTGAAAGGCAGTACCATTTTCAGCGATTTTCAGAGAGCTTAAAGTTAAAGTATTAACTTTACAATATCGGGAAGGGCACGATATCAAAAAATAAAATAAACTGAGCTTGTAATATATCTCTATGTTCTTGTATGGTGGGGATATAGAGTGATCACTAACTATATGACAGAGACGGCTATTCCGACAATAATCTTTAAGGGTTTTGGTAGTTTTGAAATTAAATGTGTTGATAGCCAAACCATACTTTAATTATGAATGTGTGATTTATGTATAGTAGAAACGGGTGGTTGGTTAGTTTATCAAATTTAGATTTGTTGACATCAGTCAAAGTAATTTAGTTTATTGAAGATAAAGTCTTTTTAAACAAGAATATACAAATCTAAAAACCTGTTGGTCTGGTCTTGATAAGTATTCTGGAGTAAGAAAAAACAACCATCCTTAGATAGCTGAATGTTGTAAAGACTGTAAGATTTGGACAGAGGTCCAGGAACGAATATAACAAATTTTTGTCAGTTTTATCTGTAACGTAAAGAATAACTATGACCTTTACAGAGGCTAAATAAAGATTTTAATAACTAAGAATATATTATTAGGGTCATAACATGGACATAAAGAAAGCAGGTAAATTAAATGTTGGTTAGACTGAATCGTTAAAAGTGGTTGTCAGTTAAAAGGTTGCGGCTTTAGTAGGAACATATAGGAACTGGAACCCCTAATTTTGAGGGCGGTGCTTAAGAGAATTCAGCAGCAAATACTCGTTGTTGTTGATGAAATTTTTATCGTGTCAAGAAAACAGCATAATTGAAAGTTTGTAATTGTACAGGCTTATGTGAAGACGCTGAAGGAAATTGGGTTGTGAAAGATACTTAAATAAGAGGTAGGAATCCGCTTATAGTTTTGACAGTGGTAGATATTTGCTTTTTGTAAGATTTCAAGTTTAGTATTAAGTTAATATTTTTTTTTTAGCTTTAGCAAGCTTAAAAGTAAGTAGTTGAGTAGTATCTTGGAGTTCTTTTAATGATCGATGAATCATTTGCTAATATGTTAGGAGCAGATTAGCGAAATAATTAATAATAATGAGAAAGCCCCTTCCAAAAATTTCTACAGTTGCCAAATTTGGTGATACTGTCAATTAACTAACAGAAGTAGATAGTGAAGTGCTTTGGTCGATAGTATCAGATATTTCAAACACCTTAAATATCTTATTACAACTAATATAAAAGAATTAACTTTTATCGGGGTCTTGTTAGGTGCATCATTTAAAACAAATAATAATGATACTGTCACATCTAGGACAAACTATCTATTTAAGGACAGAATCAAAGACAGTACCCAGCTCATTCATTTGTTCAGGAGAAAGTGCTAGTATAGAAGCTTTGTTATACGAATTACAAAATCTAATTAATGATATTGTTTTGGGAGTTATTAAACGGCTTAACTAATAACAATATTACTGAGTGTTGAAAAATATAATATTGGAAGGTATCTAGTTTTATGGTATTTTCCAAATAAAACAAAAATTTGGTAGGAATGGTAGAGAGGCGGAAAGCGATTTTATACAGCGTCTCCAACTCCAAATGATGTAGAAATTTCTCAGACCTAAAAGGACAATTTAAAAACCTGAATTGACACATTTTGTAATCCCAGAGGATAATTTATAGAATTACAAACGGTGGAAGCCCGCCTTTCCAATTAGCAGTATTCCGACACTTAATTGGCAGGTTTTGGTTGCTTTGTTGATATATTGCGACTATAGTAAGTAAAATTTTCAAATCAAGAAGCCAAATTAAAAAAAAAAAAAAAAAAAAAAAAAAAAAAAAAAAAAAAAAAAAAAGTGGTAAGCAGGTATGGATACATCGTATTTAAAATCACATGTTTTTTATCTACATATTCCAAAACGATTAATCCAGAACAACATATACCAGGAAACCTACTATATTTCAAAAGATATTGTTTTTAAACAATCATCACAAACCTGCTTCTGCAATGACTTTGGAAAATTCAGAAGGGATCTTATAACACATTTATTTTTACATCTATGGCAAGCGCCTACTAGATTTTTTCATATTGTATTAAATTTTTAATACCTTATATTAGTATAAAGAAGGTTCAAACTAGATAATGCATTGTTTTATAACATTATATTCAACTATATTATATTCTGGACGTAATCCTTTAAATATATTCAAAAAAGGGATTTTATCTCTGTTCCCATATTAGAATTGGAGCTTTACAGAATCATTGTTAGACTATAAAAATGATATATAAAGAAGAAAACAAATCATGTACATTAATGAAGAATGTCTTAATTCTGCTTAGCCAGTATAAAAATACTGAAATAACAGCTATTTGATATATAGAAATTTCATCAAGTAAAAGAACATTAAAAGATGTTTTTTTTTTTTTTTTTTTTTTTTTTTTTTTTTTTTGAAAGTGCAGCAAGTTCATCTAAAAGATTTGAAACAGGAAAGGAAGCTACTTTAGAATATTTGGATGGTGATGAAGGTCATGCAATCAGTGATGAGAATACACAGAATGTAATAATATAGATATATGAATTATTATTTTCTTCTTCTGTTCACTATTTTAATTCTTTCATGTATTCATATAACGGATGTTACCAAATGGAGATAATTTATATTTTAAATTCTATGCCTTTCAAAGAAACTCAATTCAAAAAAAAAAAAAAAAATACAAATTAAAAAAAAGCCGTCGAATATTTATGAAGAACCATAATTTTGTGAACAGTTATTGTAATTAACAATTATCTAATCTAATAATACTGGGCTGCTAATGGAACAATTACGTTTATGTCTGATGACACATACGTTGTATTAAATAAATGAAGACGACTGGAATATAGCTGAAGGAAATGCTCTCCATTCATATTTATACTACGAAGAAATATATGAATTTTCAAATAATATAATTAATATATCAAAAGTAGTATTTATATTATATATTATACAAATATTTATGATTAAAATCATTAAAAAAAATTCAGAAATAACGTAGATGAAGGTATCCAAGATGTTACTACTTAGCTTCAACAATCCTCAGAATCTAGGCATGTGGCAAAGGCAATGATAGACATGTAATTTATTTGCTTTTCTTTTAGTAATATAGTTGATATCTTGGCTGATCTAATTGTATTAATTTTTAGCTTAACAAACATTCAAGAACATGATGTAGATAAATTAAGAGAGACATTATTTAACAGTATGATGGTTGAATCTGCAGTTTGTCCTTTTTCTTCCCTATTTGAAGTCATACAATCTTAAAAGGGTAAACTGCAATATATTTTATGCATGTGTATATTCTGATATATTATATATACATATAGCAGCTCAGAGTAATCATCTGGTTCTCGTTAGAGAAGAGACAGTCATAGTCGTATACTAAATATCTTACTTTGTGTCGAAGCAAATAATTTATCGAAGGCTATCTTTTCTTTGTGAGATCAAATCTCCATATTTCATGAAAGAGACGAAATTGGTAAATTCTGCTGAAATTATAAAGTGACAAAAGATTGATTTTTTTTTTGTTCGTTAATAAGCTAAAGGTAGCATGTTTGTCTTTAAAATATTATAAACCAAAGACTCTTTTTGTCAAGTAAGAATAGTATATTCCTTGAATAATTTTCCATTATTGCTATTATTATTTTTTCTATAACACCTCTTTTTTTTTTTTTTTTTTTTTTTTTAAAAAAAAAAGTATTACTTCCAATTTGCCTTGCTTTAGCTCATTTTCCTATTATATTGATGCTTTGTAAGAATAATATTCAATCTAGTTGATAATTAGCTTTCTACATTTTTTTTTTCGCTGTTACAGTTTTAAATTAAACTGAAATTATAATTATAAATATGAAAGCAATAGATAAAACTCTAAAGACCAACTAGAAGACATTTAGATATATAGGCAAATGAATAAAATAGCAAAGCATAATCTCAAAATATTTCTTGTAGATGGCTACATCGTCAACCAGTATTACTACTTTCTTTATATAAACAGCATCTATCTTATTCTGAGTAGATCACCTTTGCAGTCTGACGCCGGAACTTGCCCTTATGACAAGGATCTACTATTATAATACATTATTCGACTCATTGACAGTCATTTAGTCTAATACCTGACTTGGCAAGACCAAAATATATGTCGAGCACTAAGAGTTCTTGTGTCCAGTACCTTAGAAAATTATCACTATTAGGGGGAAAAAAAAAGTCCAAAACGTCCCTGATTAGTTGGTTATTATTAGCAGTTAATCATTGCATAGGCAAATTATTTAGTTAGTTATACGGTAAGATATATACACATAAGTTGACCTTTTGCTTGTAAAGAATGTAGCTAATAATATAGTTTCACTTGAGGTATCTTTTCTTAGTTTCAGACTTATAAACAGCATTTGGAAATTATAAAGAATTTAGAATGAATATTGAGTCCTATCAAGAAAAGAAAATAGGCCATTTATTGATAACACTGAAGCTTTTTAAATTAAAATATTTTTCACTTTGAACCAAAATGAGCAAAGACTATGTTCTGTTGTATAAACAGATAACAATTATTAAGCTTAAGAATCATAAACAAAACAAAACAAAACAAAAAAAAGCCCCTAATAAAAGATAACGTTTAATATACATTATATGGGCAATACAGTTTTGTATGAAGATAAAAACAGAGTATTTAATCTGTATCGAAATCCTCATATCAAATCAAACCATCTATAGTATAACTCATCATAAATGTCACTAAATGAATATCATTGAATGATCCTTTACATTACTTACCCCCCTTTTTTTTGAGGGGATGGATAGATAAGTTTATCATTTTTATTATAAATAAAAAGTTTTCATTATCACATAGTTGCGTAAGGTAAGACATTAGTACCTTTTGGTACAATGGGTTATCTTGAAATCTATAAAACATTAAAACTACTTGAGACCTTACAATTACAGGTATCTTATGCTTTTGGTATTACGAAATCCTTGAAAGAGCTTGAAATATTGAAACTTTAGGATGCGGAAACAATAGTAAGATTTTATTTATCATTTTCATGAGCATACAATTTTGATTACATGATACGATTAGACTGAGATTTAGTATTTTAAAGACCTTAAATAGCTTCCATGGAGATATGATAGATTGGTCAAGCACAGTTTACCAACTTTTAATGAAACATTATTTACTTTCTCTGATTTAGGATTTAGAGTCATAAAATCAGGGGTTTATAATTTATACTTAAAAAGGAAGGGGGCCTAAGCTAATCAAACCAATTTTATTTAGTAACCTATTCTATTTGGTAACTGGAATGCACGTAATAAAGATTAGGGATGGTTGAGTATTGCAAGTTTTAAAGATGGTATCTCATCTGAAGGCCCAAAAATGATCATTTATTTGGAAAAAAAAAAAAAAACTAGCCAATAAATTTTGCGTATTTCGGCACATGAGAATCATAATACAGTGGGCTATTATACCTGTAAAAACCTGGCTTGAATAGCATTGGCCAGTTCCTTTGTTTTATGCTGAATACTTCTCGCTATCTTCGCTATCTTATATTAAATCTAAATTGCTTAGTTTATACGCGATATTTTATTATGAAATTGGGGACATTAAATCACGAATATATGATCACAAAGGGTTATCAAACCATTGACTATAATAATAGCTCTTTTTTAAATTGGGAAAAATTGATTTAACCAATGTATTTACAAGTATGATAGAAACTCACACTCATATAAATAACCTTTAAACGTATAATTACTAAAAAAGAAAACAATCTAAACGATCATAAGAAACAGTAGCTTATTATGCTTATCCAAAAGATGTACATGAAGAAGGTCAAAGGACAAGTGTTTTATTTTAAAGTCCGTAAGATTTATAAAATAAAAATCCACTTACCTTACTAAAAATAGATAATTTCTATCAATAGACTCTTCTAATAAAGGTTATCTTAGTTTTACATGAGATGCAGCATCTATCATGGGTGTTAGTAATATATTATTGTATTCATCATCTACATAATTTATCATCATTTATTGCAGTAATCAGGTACAATAACAGTCACATTAAAAAAAAGCGAAAAGAAGAAATAAGCCACCAGGATGATTTTTCTAATTAAGGGTGAGGTGGTGGGGTGGGTAGGAGAGGGAGAGGGGGGGGAGAGCGGATAATATATCTCTAATAAACAATATTAATAACTAAATTGTAATTGTATGATAGGTAGATAAACAAGAAATATATATTATAGGATCTTATTAACCCTAAACCCTCAAAATCAAAAAACCAACCTTATTCCCGTAAAGTACTACTAAAATTATGTAATCTTATGTACTAACAACAACAATCCATATTTATTATTGAAGAGAAAAAGAAAAAAAAATTTTTTTCTATCATTGTGATGACAATTTATGTAATAGTACATTTTTAGTCAATCATTGATTTGTCATAGATCGAATTATAGTATGATCTACAATAGTTCTAAGAAAAAAAAAGGGCATTTGTCGATTTTATTACCTTATTACAAATAATAAAACTTGGCTTATTAGATAAGTTTAGTTTATTTTTATTTTTTATTCTTAGCATGCTAACTTGTAACTAATTCGCCGGAAAAAATAAAAATACAAACTCGTGTTTCACATACATAGTGTAATAGATTATCGAAGAGGAAACGTATAATTTAATAAAGTCACTGAAATATATTACGAAATCATACATAAATATTTACAAACGATTTTTGTTTTTCTTTTGTGATTGTTTTATTTATTAAAACGAATACCAATGAATTGTCTACAATAGATAAACACATGTTAATTTGAGCAGCAGCAGCAACAGCAGCAACAGCGCACAGCAGCAAACTTGTGATAATGTAAGATTTCTTTATTTGTTCGGATTTGTTTACATATCAGTTAAATATCTTTAAAATAGTAGTTTCGTAGTTACTATTATTGTTTTCCTTTTTTTTTTTTTTTTTTTTTATATAGAAATATATATATTTGTATCATATAGAAAATAGTATAAAATAAAATAGAGTATAAAATGTGTATGTCAAGAGATATGTATGTAATCAGATAGCAGCCAAAACAATTATCCCTATTTATTTTTTTTATTCAATTTTAATTGATTCTATACTATTTTGAAAAGATACCAATTACAAGTTGTAAAAGGCTTAACATTTAATTCCAATAAAGAAAGTCCCTAAATGTTTCACAGAACATTTTGATCCTCCGAGATAAAATTAAGTTTCCATCTGTCAAAAAATATATAACGAATTTTATTTCTTTTTAGTAACACTTTAAATTTTTTTTTGTTATTATTCTTATTATTTTTTTCAACAAAAACTTATATTAATAAAATCATTCTATTTCAACAATGAATGATAAAACCGAAGCAGACAATTTTTCCTTATCTAATAAGGAAGACTTTATGCATGATCAGTCAACTATTGATGTAGAGAATCATTACGCTAAAGATACAGAAGAATTACATGCACCTCCTAATGGTGGTTTAACTGCTTGGCTTGTTGTTTTTGGTGGTTTTTGTGTAAGTTTAAGCAAATAATAATAGTAAAAGAAGAAGAAAGTATAGTAGAGAAACGTATTTTATTTTTATTTTTTTACTGATATAATTTTTATTTTTATTTTATTAGGGCATGGTAGCAGAGTATGTGTATATTGATTTCATGTGTTAAACTCTGCTTTAACAAAAAAAAAAAAAAAAAATTGCTTTTCTTTTCTTTCCTTTCACTAGATTTGGAGTCAATTATTCTTGGGGTGTTTTTCTTAATTATTATAATGAAGTCGTTTTTCCTGGACAAATGAATCAACTTTCTTGGATTGGCTCTATTTGTGTAGCTTTATTTTTTATTCTTGGACCTGTTAATGAATGGGTTATTTGTAAACTTGGCTATACTAAAATGCTTATTATTGGTACGATTATGTGTCCTCTTGCTCTTATGTTGGCTAGTATTAGTAGTCAAGTAATGTGTCATTCATAGTATCCCCCTTTTTTTTTTTTGTTGTTGTGTATACTAAATAGGTCACTTATATAAATAGATTTGGCATTTATACTTGACACAAGGTGTTATGTTTGGTATTGGTGCATCATTCATCTTTTTCCCTTGTATGGCTGGTCCTCAACAATGGTTTACAACTCGAAGAGGTTTAGCCGTTGGTTACTGTATGTGCGGTTCTGGTGTAGGAGGTTTGATTTTCTCTAATATTGCTCAAGCCGCTATGGAACATTTAGATTATCGTTGGGCTCTTCGTATTAATGGCTTTGTCTGTTTTGCTTTCATGATAGTTGCTGTTGCCTTAGTGAAACCTCCCAAGAATGCTTCAAATAATCAACAGGATACCTTTTTCGAATTGTTTGAAAAACAAAAGGCATTACTTAAGAATAGACAATTTCAAATTATGCTTGCTATTGGTACTGTTGCTCCTTTTGGTTACCTTGTAGGTGATTAAATAAGTTATCTAATTCCCCTTTCCTATTTGCTAATTACTTTATCTTCTTAGACGCCTTCCTTCTATTTAGCTTGTAAATGATTTTTAATTGTCTTTTATTATTATTATTATGTATTGATTTCATTTCTTTTCTTTTCGTTTAGCTTTTGCTAATTATATTGGTCTAAACCCTTGGATTGGTACCAATTTGGGTGCTATCATGTCTGCAGTAAATGCTGTTTCTATGCTTGGCATTGGTTGGATTGGTGATTATATCGGTTGTCTCAACGGGTTCTTTATCTGTACACTTTTATCTGGTGTTTTTACATTGGCTATTTGGACAACAGCTAAATCATCAGCTGCTATTTGGGTTTATGCTGTTCTTTATGGTTGGTTTGGAGGTGGGTATCTTACCATGAACGGATCATCCATTCCTGTTGTAGCTGGCTATGAGTATATTAATGCCGCAAATGGTCTTTTATATTTTGCAAATGTCTTTGGTTATATCTTTGGTACACCTATCACTTCTACTATCATCAATAGTTCTGGTTCTTCAGGTTATAAGTATGCTGCTGTTTGGTGTGGTGTTCTGATGACTGTTGCTGGTTTAATGTGCTGGGCACTTCGTGTTGCTAGGTCTGGTTGGAGACTATTTATCAAGACTTAGTTTTGTACATAATTATTTTATTTATTAATCATATACATATACACATATATAAATGTATAGTATATACATAAAAAAAAACAAAAAACAAAAAACAAAAAACAAAAAACATAACAAAACAAAACAAAACAAAACAAAAAAAGGTCTTTCTTTTTTTATATATATATATATATTTACAATGAGTAGAATAGTATTGATATTTTAACTGTAATATAGTTTTGATTCACCATATCTCGAATGAATATTAAAATGGGCTCCACATAATTCTTTATAATATCCAATTTTAATTGTTTTCCGCCTAGAGGACGTGATGTGTACATCATGTTTATGATGTGTTGCTGTATTGTTAGATACGACTGTAGGCTCACATAACCAACAATGAACAGTAAAAGCACTGTCCGTCATACTGTCCTTTCCTTTTGTCACTATAGTCTTTACAGGTCCGTCTAAGCAGACACTAGTTGATTTCAAATTGTTTGACTGTGGTGAAATTTGAATATGTGTTGCACCTTTAATAGATGCAGCACCAATAGATTCTGTAGGTAAATAATTACCAAGAATAACGCCATTCAAAGTTCCCAAAAGTATATTATCCGCTTTAAGATCCTTTTTTTTTTCCAAGAATATAATATAAATATATGTATATATATTTCAGTGAGTTCATTCTAAATCATGATGAATATATATCTTTTTCTTTTTCTTTTACTTACTTTAAACTGGATAGATCCTCTTCCTACACCAACAGAAAACTTTTGGAATGAAATATCTTTCAAATCTCCTTCTATACGATTTACGTGATTTACTTTGATATTCATATTTTTATAATAATCAAGATTTGAAGGAAAGATGATATCCAAATAATAGACCAAGCAAGAAGAGGATAAAGAATGATGGTTGCTGATATGAATACTCTTTGTTGGAGAAGTATCAATTTCAGAAAACAAGACATGTGTTAATAGATCTTCTGTTTGTGCATATAAAGTAAAGTTAAGAAGAATACTATGATCTGCTGTTGTAGATGTTCTTAGTCGAATTCTTCCTCCATCACTAAATAAGCCGTCTAATTTAATATTCGTTGTTTCATATTGTAGTGGAAATAAAGTGATTATCTTGGACCTTTGATGGCTTAATTTATGTATATCACATTGCGTCATGGAGTCTTTTGATTTGAGGGGCCCCTTTTGGGTTTTCATATTATTATTATTATTATTTGGCAGGAAAGCAATCTGATCTCTCATCTTTGATAGACTCTCTTCATTTGCTCTTATTAATCCATTGACTCGAGGTAGTTCACCTTCATCCGTTACTTTAGGAGTATATGTAGGGAATAGGTTGGATTCTAATCCAAGTTCCTTTGCAATATCATGTCGAATCTTACTCTTTTCATAAAAATTATCTATATGAATCTCTTTTGTCGAATATGTATTGTAACTTGGATCAGAGAGAGAAGGATCTATTCCTTCTTCATCCTTCCATAACATCGACAACGCTTCCATAAAACTGGATAGATGAATGGCATCCTTTGATGTTATCTCATTCGGATACTCTAAATACGAATGACTTATATTACCCTAAAGTAAAGTTTTATGCATTGATGGCGATTTATTACATCATTGATATATCATTAGAGTCACATATTTATTTATCTTTTTTTTTTTAAAAAAAAACAGAAGGCTTACATCTCTATTGAATCCAAATGTTATATAACCAAGTATGTATGTGAGTAACACTGCACTCGTTAAGATAGTCAACACTGTCAAAAAGCGTGCTACACAGAAGAATAAAGTCAATACTAGGAGGAAGAAGTTCAACCAAATCTCAGTTAATAGTTTTAAAATACTTACTTAGGAATGAAGTTAAAATCCTTTTAATTTGACTTGTAGTCCCTTCATTTCTGTCATACATTATTTCATTTTTTATTGACATTATAATGTACAATAAAAGAAAAAAAAAAAAAAAAAAAAAAAAAAAAAAAAAAAAGAGAGAGAGAGAAAAAGAAGGATTACTTTATGCATAACAATTAAACATATTTTTTTTTTTTGCACTCCGTCGTTTTTTTCTTCTTCTTTTTCTTACTCTATAAAAAATCTAATCGGTTGCTACTATTTTCTAAATCTAGCGTATATGTGATACATTATGCAGGGAAAGATGAAAAAAAAGTAGTTATAGGACAATAAAGACAAAATAATACTATAAAATACTGTCTATTCAAAGTAAGTTATAATTCTAACTATTTTCTCTTTACTTATATACATACAAATATAAATATATATATGTCCTGAGCCTAGGAATATTCCCGTCTTATACAACTAAATGAGTGATAATGAGCTTCTTAATATTAACAAAGAAAGCTACGTGACAATGTCTGGATAAAACATCATTATCATTCACAGTAATGAAAGTTGGAATATAACAGGTTTTTTTTTCTTTTCCTGACAAACTTTATATTTCAGTGTGTGGACAAAAAGCTTCTTTTTTTTTTTTTTTTTTTTTTTTTTAGAACCGTTAGACTTGTCTTTATTGATTTTGTTTTCACGCGTTCATACTTTATTCAAAATACGTGTGTATTAATAAATAGATAATTGAGCTTCCACTTTTACTTGTATTGCTTGTAAAAAATAAAAAATAAAATAAAGCCTTTATCTTTAAATAACGAGCCTCTTAAGAAAAAAAAACTCTTACTATTAATTCCCATATTTTATTCAATCCATTATAAAGTCTCTTATGCATACATTATTCTTTATTACTCCTTATTTTATTTTTTTATTTATAAGGCATTTCTAACCAATTCATTATTCAAATACCGAAATTGAGTATCAATTTAAACATCGTCATCGTACCAGACAGTTATCCCTTTTTTCTTTTTTCTTTTTTCCTTTTGGCATACAAACCCAAAAATAGTTCATCTAATTTCAAAGAATGACAAAGCACGACACACAACAAATAGTTCATCCTCAATTATCAACAAGCACCTTCAATTTAGAGTCAAATGATGGTCAATTGCTAGATGAAGAAGAAGGATCCAATGAAGCAGTCATTGTACCTACAGATGTTGATTTAAACTCACAAACTGTACAAGTGACTCGACCTGTACAAACTGAAGATTTTCTATTACAAAGACCATTAACAACAGAAAAAGAAATTTTGGACCTTGCTTTTAGGTAGCAATTGACAAAAAAAAAAAATAAACGTTAAATAGGATTAACAAAAAATTCCTCCCTTCCTCCTCCTCCCTTTTTTTTTATGATTATTACTATTTTTAGACCTGCTGCATTGAATCTTCGTGTCACTTGTCGAATTCAACGTTGTCGAGATGGTTTAGACAAGTTATATCCTCAATACCATTTATTTATTGAAAATTTAACTACAGGTGAAATTCAACATGTTATGACAGCTCGTAAAAAGAGAAAAAGTAATACGAGTTATTATACGATTACGGGTATTTATCGTGAAAATACAAGTGTACCTGAAGGATATGTTGAATTAGGAAAAGTGAGGTAAATAGAAGATTCTCTTTTATATAAATATGGGTGTGACTGACTTATATGCATCGATTATAGAGCCAACTTTTTAGGCACGACATTTGTCACCTATTCTCATGGAAAAAACCCAATGAAAAAGGAGATGACGATAAAAAAGAAGGATTTACCTATTCGAGAAGAGCTTGGAGCTGTTTTATACGTAAGGAAATCTATACATGTATAACGTATATTAGTTTATTGATTTGCTTTAATTCAAAAAAAAGGATCCTAATATCCTAGGATTTAAAGGACCGCGAAAAATGACAATTTTAATGCATACATTAACACGAGATGGAAATCGACCTGAATTTAGACCAGTAAAAGAATCAGAAACATTATTAAGTAAATACAGAGACGGATATGCACGAGATCTTTTAGTTCTTCATAATAAAAGCCCACAATGGAATGAAGGTAATGGTTAAATAAATAAAGAAATAAATAAATTATTTAAATATATTGGATATCCTTTAGAGACACAATCTTTTGTCCTTAATTTTAATGGAAGAGTGACGCAAGCATCTGTCAAGAACTTTCAAATTGTACATGATAATGATTGTAAGTTCTTTTTTTTTAAGCCATTTATATATTGTATTTTTTTTTTTTTTTTTTTTTTAAAAAAACGAATTTATTGTAGTGGATTATATTGTCATGCAATTTGGACGTGTTGAAAGAGATTCTTTTACTATGGATTATAAATACCCCATGTGCTTATTACAAGCATTTTCAATTGCTCTTACTTCATTTGATGCAAAACTGGCTTGTGAATAAATAAATAAATAAATATACTTTTATATGTTAAAATTAAATATGTTACGTTCATTCTAAGTAGACACTTTATCACTATTGTAACATAAAAAAAAAAAGTCTGTTATTTTTATTTTTGTAAAGATTAAATTTCAGATAGTACATGTGAAAACTAAGGAATGTTTCATTTACAATAAAACTTGATCCTATAATAGCCTTCATGTGATCTATATATAAAACAAATAGAAGAGCAGCAACAATAGCAGTAGAAGTAGTAGTAGTAGTAATAGTCTAAACATCTACTTATATATATGTATATATGTAGTGTATTCTTGCAAAAGAAAAGAAAAGAAAACAGTCATAGCCTTTCTTTTTCTTTTTCTTTTTTTTTTTTTAAAAAAAAAAATTACAATATTGTCTGAAATTCAATCTTATTCATAAAATTTGACATATAAATAACAGTCGATCATTTGATTTGTTCTGTTCTCCTTTTTTTTTTTTATTTATATATTTTTATTTTATATATCTATACATATATTTTATTGTAAGGCCAATCAAATGACACAAGCGAATAATAGAAGCACCAGAAGACAGATCACACGTAACAAAACACTTCAAGAACGTAGAGAAATGAAGAGAATGATGAAAAATGCTCCTAATGGTGCTAATTTCAACCCTAAAAAAAAGTCTTCTGGAAAAGTGAGCCCTATCCATTCTATCAATATATCTTCTTCAATTGAAAAAAAGACAACGATTGAATCAGATCCCATTGTTAAAAATAATAAGAACGCGTCTAAAGAAGATCCATCATCTAGTATCCCTCTTGAAGAGGGGAAGGAATTATCAGCAATAGGACCTATTTCTAAAAGTAATGAAATAGAAGAAAAGAAGAAGAATGATTTACTGATCGATACAGAGGCTACTCTGATTCATAAGAAAGAAGAGGATGAATCATCAGTCATAGAAGAAGACGTGAATGTGTTATCATCTAATAAAGCAGTCGTCATTAAAAGTAATAAGGATACAAATCAGGAGTTAATCATAAAAGAAGAAGAGAAACCAGAAAAACAGGAGCCTAAATCTACTTTAAATACTGATACAGCAACAACGTCTAAAGACTTGAAAAATAATAAAAAGAAAATAAATTTAATTTCAAAGTTATTTAAACAAAAAAAGGTAGATAAAATACAAGTGTTGATTACATGAAATACTAATAATAGATTCATATGTACATTGGATAATAGCAGGCAAATCATGAAATCTCTGATTCAATATCTGCTTCCAATAATGAATCAACGAAAAAGAAAAAGTCCAAATCTTGGAAAATTTGGAAAAAAAGATGCTGATTTCTACGTGAACAATAAATGATAAAAGCAGAGAGACCAGCTTTTTTTTTATATAAATATTTAATAATAGCAAAATCTATAAATATGTACTTGAAACGTAATAATATAAAAAGCGCTTTTTTTTTTATATATGAATATACACAAATATGTATATTTTTATTATTGAACAACAGCCACAGCTATAATTGAAAGCAGTAATAGAAACAATAAATTAAGATTTGCCCCCCAAAAAAAATATACATATTTATACAAATAAATATAAACATATAAATTTATACAGATGATTTCGTAATACTACTGATTTATTAATAATAACTGTTACATTTAATTATATTATATAGTATTACAGCTGTCTATGTTTTAATATGTACAATTGTTTAATATATTATTAGCTTCTGCTATATATATGTGTATTCCATCATAATATCCTCCTTTTCTTCCCTTTTTTTATAATATCATCATAGCTGATAACAACTAAGCTTTGTAGACTTTAAAAGGAGGAAGGAAGAAAATGAAAAAAAAACATGACATAAACTTAGAGTTAATTAAATTATGAATACAGTATTTATCCATGTATTCGATATATAGAGATAAATGTCTTTATATTTATATGATATGTAAATGCAGCCTTTACATATATATATGGCATAATATTCATCTATTTTTTTTTTATTTTTTATTCTTTTTAAAACAAAAAGAAGTATCATTCCTTTATGATAGCGAAGAATATGAAAATGAGCTATTCATTCATAACTCCAAATACAGATTTGATATTAAAAATAGCAGATCCTTCTTTATAAAATAGGATTTCACCACCCATATTTAAAAAAGAGCTGAATAAAAAAAAATAGGATACAGTTGGGACTAAAATAAGTTTATCTCAATAGTTTCAGCATAACTGACAAGTACCTTTTTATTATTATTAATATAAGGTTCTTGGTATACTAGAATAGTGTTAACATAAATTAGAGTAAACGTAAGCTAGTAGTGCTCTTGGTTTCAATTAGTATTTGTAAATATAAAATGTATTCATAAAGTCAAGCATGTCAAGGGAGGAGGAGAGAGTATAATGTTCAATTAGAATACCATTTATAAGCCTTGATTATTTTCAGTTACAGTTGTTTTTTCCTTCTTCTTCAACCATTTCCTTTCATATATTTTTCCGTTTTTTTTTTTCTTTTTTCCTCGAAATATTAAATATCATACTACTTTTCAAATAAAAAAGATCCTATAGATGAATTGGCTAGTAAATTCTTCAAATACAAGGAGCAGGGCATATGTTATCCACTTTAAATGATAGAGTATTCCTATTGTATCTTGTCTATTTATATTATATTATATTCACTTTCAATAATATTATTCATTCATTCGAAAATGCACTTCTATTTATAAACTGTAAAATAAACACGTCTGATCAAATCTGGAGACAAGAAGTATAAATCAGCGATAAAAAAAGTTGGGGTAGGGTAATTGATAGCATCTTTTATGAAATACTTGCAAATAATGAACAAGAACTTTAATAAGTGAAACACAGTGCTTCATTATGAGATTAATTTCAGATTTGCAGCTGACAGTATTCAATGTCTTTATTGAAAAAAAAAAGAAATGAAAACTACAAGGTATTTGATCAAGTAAATGACATCAATAAATATGTCTTTCTAGTTAGGCAAGGTGCTTGGTCAAGCCACCCTTTAGCTTCATGATGGTGAATAAACGACTAGGAATGTACAAACTGTGTAAAAATTAACCAGAACTCATAAATTGGTCAGGTTTCCCGCAGACTATCATGAGATTTGCTTAGTAGAATACTTTAATATGTTAAAGATTTTTTAAACTATAATGAAACATATTAAAGCAAAACTAAGAAGGATAACGATATTTAAAAAAAAGAAATGAAATAATGCATAAATAGGTTTATAATGAGAAAGAGAAAATGATAACTGTATATAGGAAATCTATATGTAATATATCCATGAATATAACAAACTGAATATATAATACGCATTAGAAGATAATCATACTTCTCCTTTGAACACTTCAAGTATTCTTCCAGCTGTGTGCTTGTTCATTGTATTGATTGTACTTGATAATTCACTGGAGATCCCTTGTAAATATTGCTTCAAAGTTTTGTTTTCACTCAAGATCAGATCGCCATTGCCATTAAAATATTCTGCAACGACATGTCCCAAGAATTCTTTCATCCTTCCGGTGTTACACCTTGTCCGTAGCTCTTCTATTTTACTTTTTTTTTTTTTTTTTTTTTTTTTTTTTTTTTTTTTAACAACGCTTTTATTATTTAGTTTGAATCTGGCGATGAGTTGAAAGAAATTGGATCCAAGCTTAGCAGCTGTAGTTGTTGTTGATTTATCATCGTAATTGTTGACTGTCCAGACTATGTATGGCTTCGGGTTGTGATAATTGGTTATTGGTGATGAGGCATGAAGAGTCAAGTAGCCTCTGTTTTTGATAAATTTCAAACGTACTTGTCGTAACTGTGATAGTATATCTTGTGGATATATGTACTTTATGTTATGATTGTAGTTGTCTTTACAACTCAGTTAATAGAATCAACCATCATTTATTTAATAGGAAAGAGGTTATTCAAATAAAACTAGTATATTGTACTTTACAGCATAATATTCATTCTATATTCTGTTTTAATAATAGTCATTGTTAGAGTATTCGAGCATTAAAAATAATTATATGCACTTCACCATATCTAACTTGCACACCTTTTCGGCATTGTACAATTGTGATGATAGGATATATATCCTGGTATTTGTAGATGGCATGAACTGCAATGTGGAGCTCCCATCGTCAGGTAGTACTTTCTGATCAATTCTGATGGAACTTGTTACTAAAGCATTCATTAATTTGGTGGCAATAATAAGTTTTCTGGAGCTATCTTCTTTTTTTACAGTTACAAATACACCATTGTATATCAAATCTGTTGAAGATGGGAGGGTCGTTGTGGTTGCTTCTTTTCCATTTATAAATCGTTCGTGGTATGGGTCGACCAAAGATGTATGTCCATACACCTCGATGGTCTTGATAAAAATACCTTTTTTTTCCGTCAGGTAATACAGCACCAGCCAGTAAAAGGCAACAGTAGTATTTATAATTTTCATAAATAAACCAGTCCAGGTTAAGATTACATGCCATACCTAAATCAAGTTCAATATAGCTGTCAGGATTCAAAATATCAGAGTAAGGACCATTGGTAATTATTGTCTCAAGGTCATCCATAGGTTTAGCAATACCAGTGCTCACAGTTTTTTTTTTATCTTTTTTGCCTCAACATTAAGAGTGCTAACTTCTATCCTCTTTTTCTGCCTCATGTTTTTTACTATTTCTTGATTTCCTAGCAAAGCATATCCCTCATCATTTTTGTCCTTTAGTATGATGGGCTCTAACTTTAATTTTTTTTTTTTTTTTTTTTTTTTTTTTACAAGGCGGTTGGTATTCTTTTGTTCTTCTATGGACACAACAGTTGGTTTTGTCACTCTTTGTACGGCTTCGTGTTAAGGGATGGTTCTTATTTAATAAATGTTTGAAAAAAAAACAATGAAAAAAGTCAATTACCCTTGAACTTCACGTTAGACACAATTGGACATTTGGATACATGAGTCTTAAAGCCATTCTTTGTTTTATATTCTTTTTTATATAAGCATATAAAAGGTTGATTTAGCTCTCTTGTGATTATAACTTCATTTTCTAAAAAAAGCCAAAAACAAAGCGTGTTAATTTTGAATCTCTTGACAGACTTAATC
Source organism: Cokeromyces recurvatus (assembly GCF_025118155.1). Taxonomy (NCBI): domain Eukaryota; kingdom Fungi; phylum Mucoromycota; class Mucoromycetes; order Mucorales; family Mucoraceae; genus Cokeromyces; species Cokeromyces recurvatus. The sequence goes on from NW_026251435.1 coordinate 70,858, forward strand.
GATTTCTTTGTTTTACCGTTATCTTTTATGCTAATTACCGCTTCCAGAGTATGTGCATTTTGTTTGTGAATGTAATATACGTTTGAAGAATTGAATTCTTCATTACAATCGTCGCATCGTATAGAAGATATCTAACAATGGAACTATGAAAAGAAGCGTCTTGATGCATTTTTTTTTAAAAAAAAGCACTCAGTGTCATGGTTGTAAGATTTGTAACTTAATTCAACAGGATAAATAGCCATAATAGAACACAGAGTGCACTTTTACAATAATTCTGCCTATAGACATATTCTGCTGAATATAAATTTATAAGCTAAACTGGGATAATACAAGTACGCATAATAGCTGATTCCACTCAGAGTACACGTATTTGTTATAAAAAATAAATACATACATATATACAAAAGACATGGATGTATGTCTATAATGATTCTTGATAGTATAATATTTATATTATCAAATACAGTTGGTTATATTACTACTTATCATCTTTATTTCACGAAAGGTATAGATACTTTTACATTATTAACCTTTATATTTTGTATAATTGAATATAATTTGAATTAATTCATTTTTTATCTTTACCTTAATAAAACTCATTGACAAGGCTCAACGTACTTCTTTTGTCTGTTTTCTTTTATTTCTCTTTTTATTCTTTTATTTCTATTTCTATTTTATTGTATTCTTTCCTGTAAACCATAACACTCAGGAACAGAATTTTAATTTTCATATCCAAGATCACTCAATTTTAAAACCAAGTGCACACCTTTTCTTGATTGTTAACATTTCTGGTAAAACTGTATTGCTAAAATATTTATAGAAGTGATGGTTAACAGTTTTAAATGACCTATTAACAGCTTTAAATGTTTGATTCTACGAATTTGTTGGATCTGTTAAATTTACCTAAGGGTGTTTCTCGTTTTCGAGGCACGCCTACAATTTTTATAAGGCTAACGACTAAAACTATATCAATGTTGTTGATGTTGGCTTGGGCCAAAAAAAAAAAAAAAAGATGACAGTATCAAGAAACCTTGCTCTAAAGAGACTGTCACTGGTCATTATTTGTGAGATTTATTTCGAATACTGGATAAGATATATCAACTTCCAGAGATGACAATTGCCTTAATACGGTCATGGATAATGCTCCTATTCATAGCTCAGAAGTCGATAAAATAATAACACACAGTGGCCATAAAGGCATATGTCTTTCTCCTTATTCCCACCATAACTCGATCTAATTAAGTAGAGTAATTTGAGGCAACCTTTTAAACCAAGGAAATATGCTCTCTTTGATCGACAACAGGGTAAGCCTTGCAAAAAAAAAAAAAAAAAAAAAAAAAAAAAAAAAAAAAAAAAGAATGGCGTTTCTCTCTGTGTAAAATCCATAATTTACTTTTGAAAAACCGCCAATTAGTATGGTAAGCACTGTAAATTTATCATTTTTAATAGAGTATATCATTTTGATCTATTATCGATAATAGATGGAATTAAAAACTTGCCGAGTCTATAAAGGACAACAGAAAGCTTTGATTGTTCATCTTGAAGGAAATAAAACATTCAACGTCGTCAAGTGGCGTAAAAATCACAAGAGAATTTTAAAATGCGACAAGTGAAATTTTCAGATGTGACAGGTAAAATTGAAGAAGACGACAAGCGAAATTGAACAACGAGACAAGTAAAATTTTAAAGAACCGACAAGTTGATATGGAAATACTGTAGGAGTCATAGACAATTAAAAAAGAATTATTTTAGATACAAATGAATAAATAAGCTTTTTAACACTCTTATGACATGGCAATTGATTATTTGCCTTAAGTTGACTATACGTTACACGATCTCGTTAGTCGAGAAGAATATTTTTTTTTCATCCTAAACGAGGACAGTGTAACAGTTACAGATATAATAAATGCATTCTCTGAAATAAAAAGTATTTCATTTATATTTTTTTCTTTAGTATAAATTTATGATTTATTACGACAATCTATAAAAGAAATTCGATTTTATTTAAGCTTTACATTCCTTTTATAGTTTTTGACATTCATCATATCTGAAATAGATTACAACAACAACTTGGAAGTATTATAAAAGAAGTCTCCCTTTTATTTTGATCTTTTTTTTTTCTTCTTCTTGTAGATTCAACCCTGATAATATTAATATATACAACAAAAAAAAATCACCCTTGAATTTTCCTCTCCTCATTTATCTCTAACTTAGTAACGAATTTGTAAGTTGATTGTCACAGCATAAATATAGATATGTGCTTTAATAGAGAAAATCAAACTTTTTTTTATATAGTGTTTCCTTTTCTTCTTTTTCTTTCTTTTTTTTTTCTTTTGCTCCTATAACTGCTTTGATTATCTTTCCTTTCCTTTCCTTTCCTTTTTTTTATTTATTTTTATATCAACTTAATCTATGCTTTTTTAATGACCACTACTATTCAATTAAATAACTCAAGTACTCATCAACCGACTACTGCAGCCGTGCAAGTGGGTAAATAAAAACATTTCTTTGCTTCTCTCTCTCTCTCTCTTTTTTTTTTTTTTTTTTTTTTTTTTTTTTTTTTTGTTTTACCTTAAAAAATATATATAGATATTAATATTGTTTGTATATAGCACTTCGAGTAAGACCATTAACAGAACAAGATCGAAAACATTCAAAACTATCTAATTCAACCGAATCCAGTAATATAATAAAAACACATGAAAACTCAATAGCTATTGTTCCATATCAAAAATCATTTCAATTGGATTATGTTTTCGATGAAAACAGTACACAAGAACAAGTTTTTCAAGCAGTTGCTTCGAATCTTATTGATAAATTTATAGATGGTATTAAAATACACACACGCACACAATAACTTAGTTTGGCTATGTAAAATTTGACTTATATTTTGTTTAAATAGGTTTTAATGTCACTATTTTAGCTTATGTGAGTTCAACAAAAAAAAAAAAAAAAAAAAAAGAGTAGCATACATATTTATCCATACTCACTTTTCTTTTTAATATAGGGTCAAACTTCGTCCGGAAAAACTTATACAATGGGTACTGCTATAGATGATCAAATGGGCAAAAATACAAAACAAGAAGGTACAATTAACAAAACAAACATATACATATATGTATTAATTCATAAATTGATTATTTTCATTTTTGTAGGTATTATTCCTCGTGCAATGACTGCCTTATTTCAAAGATTGGATACAAAAGAACATCATGTATCAATAAATGATAGGCATACTCCCTCTCCATTATCTAGTACACCTTTTAATTCTAGCTTAAAGATCCCTAGAAGATCAGTATCTGTCGCAAAAATGAGACCAAAGTCAACCATCATCAACATGGATCGACGTGGATCAAGTACTAGTTTACCTTTAACAGGCAATCATATTCATCGTAATAAAAATCGATTTGCAATCTTTGTTTCATTTATCGAAATTTATAATGAAGAATTAGTAGATCTTTTGAATCCTGCTCCACCTAATGAAAGAACACCTGTTATGATTCGGGAAGACACAAAAGGTCATATCATCTGGTCTGGCATAAAGGAGGTTCCTGTCGACAGCACTGAGGATGTCCTTAGGTATATAATAATAATTATAATATATATTGGCATATATGTATATACATACATACATAAATATATATATATATATATACATATGTGTATATATACATATATATTACTTGCATGCATATGACTAACCTAACTTCTCCTTCTCTCTCCCGTCCCCTCCCCCCCTCACTTTCATGAAAAAAAAAATTATAATTCTATATCTTAAAGATATCTTCGAATGGGCACTGAAAATCGAGCAACTGGATCTACAGACATGAATGCTAAATCTTCACGATCTCATGCTATCTTTTCTGTCACCCTTAAACAAGAAAAATGGGTTCCTTCAAATAAAGCCAATAATTCAACTCCTATCTCCTCTTCCGGCTTAAATAATCGGCACACAGTCAATAATGTAAAATCCATGGTTGGTCAAATGGAAAAACAGTCCAATGAAGTTCATCATGATGGTGAATGGATAGTGACGCATTCCAAATTCCACTTTGTTGATCTTGCAGGATCTGAACGTTTAAAGAGAACAGCAGCTGAGGGAGATCGTCGTAAGGAAGGTATCAATATTAATGCAGGTTTATTAGCCCTCGGAAATGTGATCTCTGCTCTCTCTGACCCTTCTAATAAGAAATCAATCCATGTTCCTTATCGTGATTCAAAATTGACTCGTCTCTTACAAGATTCTTTAGGAGGAAACTCTACGACATTAATGATTGCATGTGTGAGCCCCGCAGAAATTAACTTGACAGAGACAGTCAATACAATCAAATATGCCTGTCGTGCTCGCACCATTCGAAATAAAGTCGAAAAAAACGAATCATGGATGATGAACGATAACGTAGATCATCTTCGTCATATCATCTTGAAACTAAAAGCTGAGATTAAATCATTAAGAGCTTCTTCTTCTTCTTCTTCCGCTATTGCTCATTACCCATCTCCATTAGCATCATCTTCTTCATCATCTAGAGGTGGTAGTACTGGTGGATCTTCAAAATCACTTGTATCCTCTACCATCTCTCCCTCTTCCTCTATATCAGATCCCGAACCAGTTGACCTACCACCATCATCCTCACTTGATTTAACTGACCAACATCACAATGAAACTGATATTCTCGTTGCTGATTTACGCAGACAGATAGAGGAGCTACAAAACGAAGTCATCGTTACTCGTGAACGAAATCAATTAGTGGAACATGAATTACGTCAAAAGCCAATTAATACTGATAATGATCATGATGATTTTGAACATTTAGTGGAGCCCGTCATTCAAGAATATGAAAAATCCATTTCTGTCTTGGAATCTCAGTTAGACATGACAAAGGTAGCCCTTCATCGATCTGAGCAGATGATGACTGAACAAAAAGCTAAATTAGTAGAATATGAGACGATGCATACGAATGAGATAAAATCTCTTGAGGATCTCAAAAATCAGCTAACGGAGGTCCTCTTTGAATCAAATCATCATAAGGCCTATATTAATAAATTAGAAGAGCAATTGAAAACCGCTCAGGATGATCAACTCCTGTTGTCTCAACTACGTAAAAAGATTGTGTGGTTCAAAGAAATGGATGAGCATACAGAACACTACATGAATGATCTTGAAGCTCGTTTATCAGCTTCAGAGAATGAAAGAGCTGAATTAACTGAAAGAATTGATTCTTTATTACATCTTCCTAAACATATACCTCAAGGGTGCAATAATGAAAACGAAGACACCCTTAGATTGGAGCTTACAACATGTCAAGCAAAGTGTCAGCAATTAGAAAGTGAACTAAATTCGATTAAAGAAAGGCGTCAGACAGAGGATATTTCAGTACAGACAGAAGGCAATGATTTCGCAACTATCTCTCAATTAACACAGCTTATGATTGAAAAGGAATCCCAAATTGATTCACTTGGTTCTCATTTAAATGAGATAGAAAAAATAAATCTGGAGCTCAATCATCTTTGTCAAACTCATCTCCAAGAGATCAATCGACTTGAAGAAACGCTCATCCATCTAAAATCTACACACGAAACAATGTTATCAGAGGAGCAGGAACGTTCTCATCAAATCCAACAAGCCTTGACTTGTGAATTACAACAAGTGCATCATGATCATGCTAATATTCAACAGAAGGAAGAAATAGCTCAGTCTACTATTCATGCTCAACTAAAGGACCTCAAGAGCCTCAAATCTGACCTTTCTTATTTACAGAAAGTCGAGGAAAAACAAGATGCCATTATTCAACAACTGGAGGCCAAGTTAATCGAAATGGAGAATCTCACATCTTGCTTGCATAATCAACTAGAAGAACAATCTCATGTTGTTGAATTGTTGGAGTCAGATAATGTAAAAAAATCAGATATTATTATTAAGTCTCAAAAGGAACTTGAAGGTGTTCTCAGGGAGATGAGAAGCATGGATTTAGAGAAAACCCAGCTTCAGCAGGTTATGTATTTTTTGGAACAGAATTTAAAATTGCACAACATAAAATCAGATAAAGCCTTAGAGATGGTCAATGATATAAAACATCAATACAATATCCGTAAAGAGGACGTCAAAGAAAAGAGAGCCACCATCGATTTGCTTGAGGCAGAAAATAAGGAAATATCAAAAACATTGAAACATGCTCTACAACATGCCTCTCAAAGTGATAAAATCATTGAAAGTCTAGAGTTAGAATTAAGTAAAACTAGCCATAAACAAGCTGATATTGCTACGCAGCTTGAGCAAGAGAAGATACAAACCGAATATGAGTTGCAGCAGTTGAAACAAATTTTTGAAGACCGCATTCAGGAGCTAGATCAAGAAGTTCAGGAATACGAAGATGAAAAATTAAAAAGGCAACAGGAATTGAGTCAACTTGAACAAATTGTTCAGAAACAGTTACTTCAAAACGAAAGCTTAATAAAGACAATTGCTGAATTAGAGAATACAATAAAGAAAGAGCGCACATTGACCTCCTGTCATGATCATACAGGCATCATAGTAGAGCTCGAAAATAAATTAACTGCATTACAAGAGACTAAAAAGAGTGACGATGATTTTTGGAAGGCCCAATTAGAAAAATCTAAAGTGAAGTTATATTCAAGCTATCAAGCAATTAATGATCTCAAAAATACAATCAAAACACTTGAAAAATCATTAGAAGAAACAGAAGGAAAATTATCTAATAAATGCAGTTATACCAAGCCATATGAAACAATAGCAGTCGACGTTGATAAAGAAGAGGATTTATCAACTGAAAATAGGCAGCCTGATTTAAAACAACCGCCTTCAAATCATCTTTCCTATGAAGAGCTTTTAGATAGGATTGTACAGTTGGAAGAAGATAAAACACAGTTACTGAAGCATAATGATGATTTAGAGTCGCAGCTTGTTCTACAACGGAACCGATTAACCTTGGAGACAAAAAATCTAGAGTTAGAACTTTTAAAGTTGACTGCTGCAAATGACCGTTTAGAAAAGGAAATGGAGCAAGTCATACCAAGGAATATGACTAGCTCAAGTACTGACCCCCAAAACAGAGATTCTGCAAACTTTACTTCACCCCCACAGACTCCACGAATATCATCCTCACACTCTACAACAGTGAATGGATCTATTCAATATATCTTACAACGAGATATTTCTCGATCAAGTCTTGCAAAGTTGTCAAAATCAGGATCATATAGGTCCGTTTCAACACTAGTACATGACAGTTATGTATCCGGTACTACAGAAGAAGATATTGTGAAACGACTTTCTTCTGTCTCTGGAAAATCCGACACCACACTACGCTCCTCGCTGCGAAGTAGTAGTCGTACACATATCAGTTCTACCAATCTGCCGCCTCCAACTGCACCCCCTTCCAATCCTTTGCCCCCAATTCCAACACCTTTACCGGCACTACCACCACCACCACCATCTCTTCCTCCTCCATCTTTTACATCAGCATTACCTTATCTTGGTTATACCTCTGAACTCAGCAGTGATCCTGGATCTCCACCTTTGTACCCTACTACCGTCAGTCAAGCATCACTGCATCGTAATGATTCTACAACTTCTACTAGTTTCAGCGAACTTATGAACTCCAGTAATTTTACTACAGAACAATATGATAAACTCATTCGATCCTTACAACGAAAGGCTCAATGCGCCGAAAATGACGTTCGAGCACATCAAGAGGTCATTACTAAGCTAGAGACTCAATTATCGCGTTCTGAATCTTCTGTACGAGAAGTGAAAAAGCAAATGGATGCACTAAATAGAGAAAAGCAAGTTTATAACCTTGAGATTCAAAACCTTCGTTTACAAGTGACACAATTTGAATCACAACAAAAGACTTTCACAGATGAATCACAATTAAAACGTAAAGACTTGGAAGAAAAATTAAAAGAACAAATTGTATTGAAAGAAAAAGCTGAAAAGGCAAGAAGGATTTTAGAGAATCGTATGGAAGAACTAATGAATAAGAAGAGCAAATTTATGTGCTTTTAGATTATTTGTAGTAGTAATATATACCATTTTAAAAAGAGAGTATACATTGTATAGCTTTTATTCTTTCTTTCTCTCAGAATATATACATATACATATATATTTATATATGCGTATATATACATATATTTATAAATATTATATAATTTTTAAATTAATTTCATGTTTCCTTTTATTATTATTCTTATTATTATTACTATTACTTCAAGTTTGTATTGTTATAATACTTTTTTTTTTATAATTTTATAATAAAATATTGTACAATATACATGTTATATACACATTACGTAAATGTTTAGCCTGACAGTTGTCATCTTGCCTCGCCCCCCTCCACAAACCACTGACTTTAAAATAAATTAACTATGTTTAACCCTGGTGAATGACACTATACATATAATATATGCATTTTCTCATTTCTATAGTATCCTTATAATCTCTATATTAAAGCCTAATGTTGAAAACAAAACTTCGTATATTTCCACAACTCATCATTAAAAGAAGTCACTCAACAATTAGCCCTGAACGTGTAGAAAGTGCATTAACATATTGTAAAAATTTAGTTAGGTATACATAAACTTGAAAAAGAAAAAAAAAAAGGTCCTTTGCTTATGTAAATATTTGTATACATTAGGCAGAGGGACTATGAAGGTTATCTTTGTGTACCATTCTTTCCAGCAGAATTAAGGAACACACAATATGCCATTCGAGCCTTTAATGTTGAATTAGCATCAGTTCGTGAAAATGTTTCAAAAGTCGAAATTGGTAAAATGAGAATGCAATTCTGGAAGGATGTAATCGATAGAATATATGCAGTATGTCTATTACCATTTATTCATTTATTTTTAAAAAATATAAGACGATATTAAATATTAAAGTTTAGGGTCATCCTCCTGAACAACCTATCGCTTTAGCGCTTGCAGAAGCATTAAAGACGTCTAAATTATCAGCCATGTGGTTAAAGCGCATGATATCTGAAAGAGTAAAGTCATGATATACTATCTATTTGTATATTTTTATAGGGCTGTATTTTAATCATATTTAAACTTAGTCTAATAATTTGGATGATCATCAATTTATGACAATCAAAGATATGGAAACTTATTCTGAAAATACTCAATCAAGTCTTTTATACCTTGAGCTTGAATCATTAAATATTAAAGATATCAACACAGATCATGCGGTTAGCCATATTGGTAAAATGATTGGAATATCCACTTTTCTAAGATCAATACCTTTTCATATTAGTCAAAAGCGTCTAGTACTTCCAGCAGAGATTACAGCAAAGGTACAGCATAACTTTTTATATATATACATATATGCTCTGACTTATGATACCTATTATAGCATGATATTGTTCAAGAAAATATATTTCGTGGTGAAATTGATAGAATGGAAGATGCTGTATTTGATGTTGCGACAGCTACATATGATCATTTATTAACAGCTAGATCACTTATTAATAAGATACCAGCAGAAGCATTTCCTGTTTTATTATCAGCTGTAAGTTATATTTATGTGTAGTATATTCTATTATATCTATGATGTATTTTAACATTTCTATCTAGGTACCACATGTAAAATTTTTAGAAAAATTAGAAAAAGTGAATTTTAATATATTTGATACCAAATTGCAAAAGAAGGATTGGAAATTACCATTAATAATGTATAAATCATATAAAACTGGAAATATTTAAAGGTTAAAAAAAAAAAAAAAAAAAAAAAAAAAAAAAAAAAAAAAAAGCTATCTGATTTATCGTCTTTTTATTGTGTTGTTAATGATTTTCGACTAATTTGAGACTCATGAATAGAGAAATTACAAGAGTTACTTTCAGATAATGAGGCTTGATCATCCTTGTTTACTTTAGAAGATGAATAAGGAGACACAATTCTTAAATGATCAATTTGAAAATCATTCTTCGTATAATTATAGGCATTTGCTTGTTGCTGTGTTACCATTATTTCCATATCAATATCATTTTTGCAAAGAAATTCCGGATCTTGCTTTTGATGGTAGTCTGAATTATCAGGACTTGAATCCCTTGGGTAATGATGAGTATTATAATCTACTCCTATTTCTTTTCTTCTTTTACCAGGAGCTTGCGAAGTAACCTATGCATGATCTCATCAGTAAACGCCTATCTTTTTTTTTTTTTTTTTTTTTTTTATTATTATTATTACTATTCTTGTAATTTTTTTTTCTCCTTCCCGTTTCTTACCCAATGAACTGTAATGACGTTAATAGTAACATCTACAGTACAGCATGTTAAACATATAAGCCCTCTTTCTCTTCCTTGAAACATGAAAAGAGAAAAAATATTGGCAAATGAGGCTAATAAGCAAACAATTGAAGCAATCAATGTACGCAATGCAACTTCATTTAGTCTTGAAGTACGCCAGTTAGTAGATTTCGTATTTTTCCCGAGTTTTATCAAGGGTCGAATGAAAAATAAAGCCATATAAAAATTGATTAGCTATAATAATAATAACAATCATATTAATATTATTGTTGATCTAATATCATATATTCTGGCTTACAAAATCGTAGATCTATTATGTACATGTATATATTCATAAATAATTAACCCATAATATACTATAAATCATATATATATTTATTATATCTGTAAGCCTACCAAAAGCGGAAGAGAAGCAATCGATTGAAGACCAATGATGCAAATTCCTGATTCATCAATTTCTGCTACATGAAAAATCATCTATTTGAAGACATCATTATATGATATATATATATACATATATGTATGTGTGTATATGTATAACAAGATTTTAAAACTTACCATTAATACAAAAATCGCAATATATGGCAATAAAAGGCATAAATGGAATCGATAAGTATTTGATTTCCATCTTGTTTGACGAATAGATGATACAACGTATATTTTTTCTATTAACCTTAAAACAAGAAGGAGAGGAAACGAAAAAAAAAACAATAGTCAATACCCTTTAGAAAATAAAAAATAAAAATAAAAATGAAAATGAAACCTGAAGTAGAAGACGTACCATGTATAAATAACAATCTTTGTACTGAAATAAAAGATATCACATACCATAATAGAAAGGAAACATGAAGCATAGTTATCTTAATAATTTAAAGTAACTTTAAATTAGTAATTATCTCAGTAAAATTATAGTAAATATGTATATATATATATATATATATATATTTATATATCCATACTATTGTTTGTAGTGACTAAAAGCATACTGGCGGTTGTAAATGACCAAGAAAGTAAATATAAGCATATTACCAGCCATCGTGAATATGTCAAATACTTGAAATGCACATTAAACGTCTTTATTCCAAAGAGTAAAGAAAGTGAAGATATTGAAAAAATCGATACCACTTTAGCTGCAAGTTCAGCATGATCAGGCTGTGATGAATATAGAGGATCTATTGAAGTGCCCATGATATACACGTTGTACTATATATGTGTTGATCTTTATATTATTATTTAAATAGTAAGACTAATGTATAAAACTAAATAATAAAAAAGAAAAAAAAATAATACAGCATACTTCGAAGCAACCTTTTATAACTACCTTTGCTCCAACTATAAAGGTACAAGTACAGAAAAAAAAAGCTTACTTTAAATATATAACAATGATAAGCAATATCTTTCTATTTTGCCTCCTATTTTATTATCGGTTTATTCTTTCAATTAATAAATTCGATGAGTTAAAATAGTATAAATGCACGCATAAATTATTGACTTGTTGTATAAAATATTTATATACAACTCTATAAGATAAGCATAGCTTTATACATAATGTTTAATGCATGGGAGTATGTTTAGAATTGAATATATTCTGTAACACTAAATAATTATATACTTTTCCTCCTTATTTTTATTCTGATTATTTTTTTTCCCATAAACTATAACAAAAACTCAATATAGCATATATTTCTGTCAAAAAAAAAAAGTTATTCCTATTATGATTTCCCTATAATTTTTTGTACTACGTATAAACTTTTGGTTTGTTCCTATTCTTATTATGCTCAGCTGATTATAGACCTTGACCAAATATTTGGCATTTAAGGAAAAATAATTTATTGCTATGTAATATATGACAATTAAAGTATGGCCGTAGGGCATATATAACCATCAAGATATGTGAGACAAATGCTTTCTCACTATGTTCATAATAAACAGTGCAAATCATTTACATTCATGCGCTCATAATATTTGTTTAGCCAAAAAGCTAGCTAAATATTATATACACAAGTATGAATTTTATACATTATAGATCTTCCAACACCAAGACAATTATTTATAAATAGAAAAATAAGTGAAAAAGATAGAACTTTTTTATTTATTTATTTTTTAATAAGAATTAGTGAAGATAAAAATGCTAAATAAGATACAGTTTTCTAGGTTTCTCAAGTTATACAAATACTATTATATACCTTGATTGATAACAATAAACTTTGATAATTTTAATCTAATCTAAATGAAAGATAACATGGTAAGAGATTTATTGAGTATGAATGAAATAGTTATTTGGTTATAGTTGATTGTGTAAAATATGATCCAAATACAAATATTATCTGTATCGCTACTATTAACTAAAACATACTTATTACATATTTTGACACCGCATAAGACCAAAAGAAAAATATATGTTAAAATTAAGGGGTAAGTCACACTTAACAAAAGAAGAGTAATACTAATTGCTATGTGATAAATTCGTTTCATGTTAAATATGATATATTTTTAAGAGAAGCGGTATCAGCATGTAATTATAACTTGGAGCTAATAATTCAATTTTTTTACGCTTTTTTTTTATTTTTTTTATTTTTTTTATTTTTTTTATTTTTTTTATTTTTTTTATTTTTTTATTTTTTTTATTTTTTTATTTTTTTTATTTTTTTTATTTTTTTTATTTTTTTTATTTTTTTTTATTTTTTTTTTTTTTTTTGAAATATGCTATTTTATAGACTGATAGTTTTGACATAAAAGGAATTATAAAATCATGTTTAAAAATTTCAAGAGCAACACATACCATATTCGTGCGATTGGAAAATAAATTTAGCAGTAATCAACTTGTCAATTTCCTTATATATTTATTTTTTAAATATGCGAAAACAGGTACTTAAAAGATACGATGAATATAAGAAAATTGGATTATTATTGGACATTAACTTTGGTTTTATAGCCTATGAATTGTTCAAATATAGGCATCTATCTATTAAAAGGCACTGGCGCTGTCATGTTCACAGATAATAATGTTTTATTTGATTAAGATAATTGGACTTGTATTACATTTAAAAAAAAAATAATGCCTGTTATTCTCTTTTTTTTTTTTTTGAGGAATCGATAATCGGGAACTTTTATAGGAGAAAAGGTTTGCATTACATAATCAAAAATAATTTTGACGCCGAGTTAATTTAAGCTTTTTTTTTTTTTTTTTTTTTTTTTTTTTTTTTTTTTTTTCTTGCAAGTTTATTGTACTACATAACAAATAAATATTGGGGTAAAAACATACAGCATTTTTTTCAGAAAATACTATTTATTAAATACAATCAAGATGACTCAAACTGATATTTCAAATTAATGAATTGGTTTAGCACACAAATTTGACATTCCAGCTTTTTCAGCCATAGTAAGCAAATTCGAATAGGGTTTCATTAAGGATTTAGGAAGAGTTTTCTTAAATTCTTCAGTATTCATCCAATCAAGTTCATGTTGGAGAATACAAGCAGCACGATGATGACCGCCTCGAATAATCCCCATAGAAGCATGAAGAGTGGCGCGCTTTTGGGATGAGACATAAGAAGCGCGATGTAAGATATTATTATCGTAAAAAACAGTTTGACCTGCCTTCAATTCGACTTTCAATTGACCTGGCATTTTATCACTTCGTGGATCATTAATAGTGATATCTCTTTCGGCTTCAGTTCGTACACGACGATGTGAGTTAGGAACGACATAAAGGCATGCATCATCGTAAAGCGCACTGGAGTAAAAAAAAAAAAATAAATATCATGTTTTGATACATATATTGATTTACTTACGTGTTCCATTGAGTGCCAAAGTGAGGAACAGTAAGTTTCTCTTCTTCCTCTTCTACAGGAGCCTCAGCCTTGATAGCATCACGATGCCATGATAAGTCAAAATCAGACTCTTGAGGGTTTATCAAAAGATTAAATAATTCTATTAAAGATAGTTAGTAAACCTATAAATTTAATAGTTAACAATTTACCTAATTGTAGTTCCTCATGTTTTCCATCAGTCAATTGTTCAACTGCTTCCAAGAGTTTTGAAGATCCCAACCATTTGGCAAACACATTTTCATTGAGATCTGGGTGAAGTAGATGTTGGACACCCCAGACATCAGTGCCTTCTGTCCAAGGAGGGAACTGAGTACCTACAAGACGTCTGAAACATGTGTTAGAATTATATATAAATCATTTTGTCTTTAAGCACCTACCTATATTTCCATTCCCCTTTTCTAGCTTTATCAACAACTCGGTCACAGGCCTCCTTAAGTTCACTAACTAAATCCTCAGGGACTAAGTTATCAACGATAACAAAGCCATTTTTCTCTAAAGATTCATTAATGGGAATGTTATTAATATCTGTTAACATTCTATTATTTATAAGGCAAATGGGAACAAAAAAAAAGATAATATGAACAGGGTTACATTTGTGGGAAAATATTTATGATTTCGAGAACCCTGTTTGTACCTCCAGAATGTTTACTGCTATATTATTAAAAAAAAGGGTTCTTTTTGTAATTTAAAGTAAGATAATTCGTTCTGAATACAAGCCTCTTTTTTGCATACTACGGAACTACTGCTTCATTATTGAAAAAAAAAAAAGAATATGCAATTCAAATTAAAATACTTTGTAAAAAAAAAAATCATTTAAAGGGGGAGGAGGTACAGTATTTGAACTACTTTTTCTAAATTGAAAATATAATAAATCTTCTGAATTTGAAGTTTAAATGCTGAAGAAAACTAATGGGCAATATTAGAAGCCAGCACTGATATAACAGCTTAAATCTCTTTCTTTTGCATTTTCTAATCTTTTTTTTTTTTTAAGGACAAAGATGGTCTATCCTGGAGCTTATGGTTCTCATGGCTACGGCCAACCTCAACAACAATATCAGCAATCTCATGAAAGTTATTCTTTCCCTAATCCTTCAGAACAGGGTTATCCTCCTCCTCAAAACAATTATCCACAGCAAGGTTATCCACCACCACCAAATTATTCACAGCAGGGATATCCTCCTTCCCAACAAGGTTACCCACCTCCGCAGCAGTACAATAACGGCTACAATCAACCATCTCAGTACAGTAGTTACTCATCCCCTCCTTCACAACAACATCATGGCTATTACCAACAACAAACTCATCCACCAACTCCTAATTATGGAAATTATCCTCATCCTTCTTCAGAGAATTTAGTAAGTATTACTTTGTACATTAGAAAAAAAAAAAAAAAAAAAAAAAAAAAACTCATTCCGTATGTAGTATCGTAATAATGAAGCTAGTCAAATCCAACCTCCTCCATATCAAGGTAAGCTTATTTCTCGATTTTACACATAAAGAAACTAATAATCTTATAGGCCCTGATCCCATTTTTAGTCCAAATGATCCTAACTTGAGTCAAGCTAATTATCCTCAACCACCTAATTCAGCTCACAACCAGGGAACTCATCCAGGTACTGGAGAGTGTATTCACTTTTCCCTACCCCTTTCTCTCTTTATTTATATAGAAATATTTAAAACATTATTTTAATATTATCATTTATTGTAGTTCCATATGGTCAACAAACAAATGCCTCAGCAAATGATTTTGTCATGCACGTTAACCCAACCATGAAAAATGAGGCACCACCTAACTTTCAATTATCTAACTGTAATACGATTTTATTCATCTATATTTATATATTAATAACCTATTTATGTATATATAGGTCGAGGAAGAAAAAGGGCTTTGTTGATTGGTATTAATTATATTGGAACAAAGAACGCTTTAAATGGCTGTATTAATGACGTGAAAAATCTCGAGCAGTTTTTGATTAGCTTATATGGTTTCAAAAAAGTAAATTTTAAAGCAAATTAAACAAGATAACACTATTAATTAAATTTATTATAGGAAGATATGGTTATTCTTACAGATGATCAATCCGATCCTAAGTTTATTCCTACAAAGCAAAATATTATAAGTGCCATGCAATGGCTTGTCCATGACGCTAAAGAAAATGATTCGTAAGCTTAATAGTTATAAGAAAGACAAATAAACTAACTTGAACATTTGTAGTTTCTTTTTCCATTTTAGTGGACATGGTGGTAGAGTCAAAGATACAAATGGTGATGAAGATGATGGTTATGACGAAACTATTTATCCAGTAGATCATGATCAATATCCCGGTGAATCCGGTCAGATTGTAGATGATGTAATATTTCTAGCTATAACTTTTATATACATGTATTAATCGTACTTGTAGGAGATGCATGATTTGTTGGTTCGTCCTTTACCAAGAGGAGCACGTCTGACTTGTATTTTTGATTCTTGTCATTCAGGTACTGCTCTTGATTTACCTTACGTTTATTCTACTCAAGGTACTGTTAAAGAAGAAAATATCTTTAAAGAAGCTGGATCTGGTTTATTAAATGCTGGTCTCGCTTATGCCACTGGCAATAAGTCTGGAGCATTATCATCCCTCATGACTTTTGGTAAAAGTTTAATGTCCAGAAAAAAGATTGATGAACGTATCAAGAAATTTAAAAGTTCAGAATCAGATGTTATCATGTTCTCAGGTTGTAAAGATAACCAAACATCAGCTGATGCTATGGAGAATGGTGCTTCAACTGGTGCCATGTCCTACGCCTTTACAAGTAAGTTTTATTTACTTATTATCATCACATTACTAATTAATTATATTATGATAGCTGTGTTGAAACAAAATCAACAATTGACATATCTTCAATTGCTCAATGCTATTCGTGATATTTTAAAATCTAAATATTCACAACGTCCTCAATTATCATCTTCCCATCCTATTGATGTTAATCTTATGTTTCTTATCTAAAAAAAAAAAAATAATAAAAATAAGAATCAATTATAAAGAATGATAAAGATAAGCCACAGAGATCACTGTCACATTCTAAATTATTTTTTTGAAAAATATAATGTAATATCCCTTCTTTTTTTTTTCTCTCAAATTTACATACATATTTAGCATAATGGCACCAACTATTAAGGAAGAAAAGGATACAACTGTTACCATTAAAGAGGAAGAGGAGCAAATGGAATTAGATGAAAACTCAGAAGTTGAGGAAGAACATGAAGAAGAAGAAGATGATGAAATGGATGAAGAGCCCGATTTGGTTGTTAGTCCTGATAAAGTCGAAATTGTAAGGAAATATTGAGTCATTACTTGTTATGGATCTGACATGTGTTTTTTTTTAGATTGGTAATCACGCCGATGCTACTGCTGTGACATTTTGTTTTAAAGATGAAGACCATACTCTTGGTAATTCATTAAGACATGTTATTAATAAGAAGTAAGTTCTAATAAAATCAACATCGTTAGAAACATCCTAATAATGTCTTTTTTTTTTATAGCCCTGATGTAGATTTCTGTGGTTATTCAATTCCACATCCTTCAGAAGCTAAAATGAATGTTCGTATTCAAACTACAGGTAAGCTTCTTAATTTAAAGAAACAACAGCTGTGACTGATATACGTCAATAGACAAAACAAATGCGATAGAAGCTTTGAAGACAGGTCTTTCAAATTTATATGATTTGGTAGCTCATGTTCGTCAAGCTTATGAAGAAGATTTAGCAAAGAAGGAGTATATTGAATTTGAGGAAGTTGCATAAAACTTTCAACTAAACAACTTTCTTAATTTTTGTAATATAAAACTTGTGCAGATATACATATATGAATTTTATTTTGGATTATAAAGCTTTTTATAGTGTCTATAAACAGATATCATTGAATTATAGATTTTATTTTTGTGTGTGTGTGTGGCTCTGAGATACTAAATTCTATTAAACTTAGTAGTATAAAAAAAATATACAAAAATTTACAAGATAGATTTCTTAAAAAAAAAAAAAAAAAAAAAAAAAAAAAAAAAAAAATAGAATAAAATATGAAAATTCGTATTTACTATTGACTGTTAACACTCAATGGCCTTTGATCATCTTTCCATCTTTTTCTTAAATCATCAATGCTGCTGCTACTATGTCGATAATTAATTTTTGCTCTAAATGCACGCGTTGGCGTTTGTGCCAAACGATCAAACACAGAAAGTACACTACTAGTAGCATGTCTTTCAAACGTACTTGGCATTAGAGGTGGTCTAATAGATTTTGGTTGTTGATACCAATTCTCAGATTGTTTTTTATACCCATCAGTCTCAATTTCAAAATTAGGGCTATATCCTTGTAACACAGAGCTGGTTACATCATTATCTATTGCTTTAGACATATTATTTGAAGTGCTTCTTGGATTATTGCTGTAAGTAGATGGTATAGATGACTCTCGATCCATTGCATAATGTTTTAAATTGATCAATTCTCGCTCATTTTTAGCTTGCCAAGGAAGTCCTTTTTGAAGCATATTATAAAACCTATCAGGTGATGGTGTAGATTCTCGTGAGAGTATTAAGCTATTATTTCCAATGGCACCTACCGCTGGCAAATTGTCAAAGTGACTAATATTGTTAGCAACTGAATCAGTAGTGTAAGGAGATAAAACAATTGGAGAATTAGGTGAACTTGTATAATACTTTTTAGGTGAAGGTATTGTATTTAAAGAAAAGTCCTTGTGATGAATCAAGTCTATATTTTTTCTATTATTATAAGTTTGAAAGTTATTTTCCATTATTTCTTGAAGCATTGTATCAGCTATATTGTCTTGGCTAAGATTTTTAAAAGATTCATTGTCATTCATATTAAATTGTTGTTTGATAAGCAGCAGTTCACTCTGTAAATCAGTAACCGTCTTTTCTAAATTTTGAATGGTTATCTGCCTATTGTGTTCATTCATTCTTAAATCCATAATATCATCGAGTAGATTTTCTATAATAGGTTTACATTCATCGACTTCAAAAGATTTGATAAGTTTTGAGGTAATTTCGTAAGCCAATTCAGGGGACGCATTGATAGGAACATTAAATTTTTCTTCAATAGTATCAATGTCTATCCATTCATCATTACTAGACGATGGTTCTGTAACAATTTCGTCTGCAAACATAACATGTTTGACTTGTCTTGAAATTAAATAAGCACCGTTACTTTCTTCTGCTTTTAGAGCCTCATCTGCTGCTTCAGACTGTAAGGCTTGAATTCGAGCCGAAAGATAAGAAATTTCAGTAGATATTAAATCAATTCTTTCATCTATTAACTCAAGGTCGGATGTATTTATAACTTGATCAGTGATTTGATAGTATTCTAATTGAGATTGATAAGTATATTTTCGAACCTCTTCAAGTTTTAGCTTCTCTTCTACAAGACTTTCACGTCTAACTAACAATTGTTCCATCTCGACTACTGCTTCTTTTCCCTGAATATATTGATATAGGGCTTTATCAAGTAATTCCTTTTTACAAGACACTCGAACTTCTAATGGAATGTTACTTTTCCTTTTTGTAAGTCGTCGTCGAGGGAATCCGTGGCCTCCACCACGAACGATCACAGCAAAACGACCCCCCATGATAGGAATTAGATTTGTCAACATCTTTTCGTCAAGTATACCACCTTCACGTACAGCCTTTTTCATCACCTCAATCAATTGCTTTACCTGATTTGTGCTTATCAAAAGTTCATCATTGCATCTTTTAAGTGTGGATCTTTGCTGTTCATATGTACGCTCTAATTTCAACTTGAGTTGATTTGACTTTGCGTATCGACGTTGTAATTGTTGAATCTTCTGTTGTTGTCTAGAGATCTGGTCACGAACACGATCAGCTTCTAACTTCATGCGTTGTGTCAGACGCTTCTTTTCTGTTTTTAAAATTTCAACATTAGATTTTAAGGACCTTAATAGGCTTTCATTTTGGTTCTTTGTCTGTTGAAGCGTCATTGTTATATGTGCATACTTCTTTTGCCATTCATGAATTTTAGATGTTAGATTCTTTATCTTGACTTCATATGTTTGTTGAATCTCTACAATTTGTTTATCTACCATGATATCTGATTTCATAGCTAGGCCAGATTTGGCTTTCATGAACGCCATCTCTTTCTCCTTTTGTGTTTCTACCAATTGAGCTTGGAGCCTATTGATCTTTTCATCCAATTTTTCCCGCATAGATACATATTCATTTTCTGATCTTTCGAGATGAGATACAAGCTTTTCCTTGACTTTAATATCAGACTGAATTTGATGAACCATACGGAAAATCGGTGAGTTATAATCATTTGTGACAAATTCAGACTTTGATTCTTGATCATCGCCTGTAGAAACAGTCTATAAATGTTTTTAGTTATTATTATTATTATTATATCAAGTAGTATACACTTACCAGTTTTTCAGCATCATAGATATCTTCGTTAACGGGAGAAGATGCAAGTGAATATACACCTTCATCAGACAAAACTCTTTGGATTTCATTCAAATTATCTATACGCTTGTCTTCTGTTTCAAAAGCCTATCACAAGTATTAATCTATATTAGTGAGGATACAATGTAATAACAAATAAATAATAATTTACCTTTATTTCTTCTTCCCAACAAACTGTTACATTATTTAAAGGCTGTAAATTGTATAAAAAGGGATTTTAATAACCTTTTTTTTTTTAAAAAAAAAAAAAAAAAAAAAAAAAGGAAAAAAAAAAGGGGGGAAGGAGGACTTACTTTTATGAGTTCCAGTACTTCTATACTCTTTCTTATATCTGCTCGAGCTTTTGCAATACTATCTTTCACTTCCTCATGATGTATGTCATTTTCTTTAATTTGATTGATGTAATCTTTATTTTCACCATGTTTTTGTTGTTTATGAGCTATATATTGTTGTTGTTGTTTTGATTTTATGCGAATATGTCTTTTTTGTCGGCGGCCTGTTCTAGAGGATATACTTGAACTCTTAGTAAGAAGAGGGTGTCGTGCATTTATTTTAGTTGTAACTCTATCAGCAGCAAAACGAGTTGGTGTAGTAAGACTTGAGTTAGTACTGATATGATCATTATCTTTTCTTCGTTTTTTATGACTACTATTTTTTGTCTTTGATAGGCTAGTTGAAAACTTGGGTAATATGTGATTACATGTACTAGGTGTCAATTGAAATGAAGATTGCCGAAGCTTATCTTTTGTTTCATTTAGTTCATTTGTTAATGTTTGAATCGTCTTTTGATATCTTTCAATTATAGGATGAGCTTGAATTTTTCGAGTCGATCCAATATTTTCTAAAAGCTGATCATCCACACTTTCATTTTGCATAAATTCACCTAGTTCACGCTCAATTATTAACGTATCTCGTTCAGTTGTCAATTGAACAATTTGGTCAGACATCTCTCGTAGACGCTCTCTTAATTGATTCATTTCGTTTATATGATGGCTCTTTGAAGATACAGTGGATGATGATGATGATCCCTCTACTCGTAGTGTAGCAATCTCCATACGTAGACGAGAGATAAGCGCCTTAAGTTGATTAACATCTGAGCCTTTCAAGTCTTGATTAACAACAACCCGATTTTTGATGTTACGGGCTCGATTAGCATATTTTAGAGTATTTACAGTTTCCATAAAATTAGTATCAGCTGGAGACACACAAGCCAACATAAGCGTCTGACTATTACCACCCAATGAATCTTGAAGTAGACGAGTAAGTTTGCTGTCTCGATAAGGTATATGGGTTGCCTTTCGTGTTTCATCACCCAAAGCAGATATAACATTTCCAAGTGCTAATAAACCTGAATTAATGGCTATGCCTTCTTTAGCTCGTTCTCCTTGTGCATGTGTTCTTTTTAACTATATATGTATAAAAATGAAAATGAATAAAAAAAAAAAAATAAAATAAAAAAATTAAAAAAATAAAAAAACTTTTTTTTTCCTAGTGGCATATATAATAGTTTATAATATAAAACGTACTCGTTCCGAACCTGCCAAGTCAACAAAATGAAATTTACTATGAAGTGATTTAACGATTCTTTTGCCTGTTTCATCATCTTCAGGTTTCTGTTGTTTTAATATAATTGAGAAAATAGCATGCGATCGTGATGAAACAGAATTCATTTCGGTTGATCCTGTTGTACGACTTAATGAGCCTTGAGCAAGAAGCCTTATTAAAAAAAAAAAAAAAAAAAAAAAAAAAAAAAAAAGTGGTCGTGGATAAGCTTATTAAGTCGAAGTCTATGTACAATTTATGCATAGAACATACCTCAATACATCTTCAGGACCATAACAAATTTCTTCTTTTACGCCACTCCAATAAATATTTCCTGAAATATCTTCTCGAATAGATACATCGCTATGTTGTTGTTGTTGTTGTTGTTGTTGTTGCTGTTGGTTACTGTTAAATGTTCCTGATCTACGTTTTGATGGCTGGTTTAATAAATCTATAAATTCTTCATTATAAAGTTCTAAAAATGATACGTATAGCTCAAACTTATAGTCTTTATCCTGAGATTCTCGTGATTTTAAAATTTGAAATAAATCAATAATACAGCGTGGTATAATGCCTAACAAATACATATTCGGAAGTTATTATTTTTATAGTTATGACAATTGACGAGTATGATCTAACCTTCACTGGTATTGTTATCTAAACTCGTACCCATACTATAAGTTTTACCAGATCCTGTTTGTCTATATGCATATATATATATATATATACATGAATACTTGAAAATTAAAAAAAAAATAAAATAATTATTAACTCTATTTTTACCCATAAGCTAATATTGTTGCATTAAATCTAATACAAAAAAAAAAAAAAAAAAAAAAAAAAAAAAAAAAAAAAAAAGACTTAGCCCTTATAATAAATAATATTATGCTGTAACACTACCCGTCTAAAAATTTATGTAATAAGGGAGATGCTGCATTTTGATAAACTTGTGCTTGGTCTGCATTAGAACTAAATACATAATCATATGTAAATGATTTATCGGTGCCAATCAATATTTGTGGTTCATTTGGTATGATGGTAAGGCATTCTGTACAATTATTAATCAACTCCTTTTCTGTTAAAGGACGAACTCGCAATCCGACTCTATTAGATTCATAAGTAATGTATATTAATGTGGCCTTTTATGTACAGTATATACCTTACTGCAGTTGAAGTCATCTATATAAAATTTAGACTTTCTATTTTTATTAAAATATTGGAGAAAGAAAGGAAAAAAAAAAAGGAACATAAGAAAATGCGTTAATTCCTTTTCTTTTTTTTTCTTCTTCTTTTTGTTTGTATGTGACACACTTAATACGGTACTCCTTCCGACATAACAAGTGCGCACATACATGTATATCTTAAAACTTTTATGTTCCATTTTACATGTAACATAAAAATTCATTTCATTTATTTGTATGCATATGTCTTTAATATGCTTTGTTTATTCCTCTCTTTTTTCTTTTCTTCCGTTTTTTTTTCTTTTCTTCTTTTTTTTTTATTGTCGTTCCTGGTAGGATCACAAAAAAAAGCTTATAATATCACATTATATTCTTGTGCTGCTAAAGTGTGTTCGGCAGTGGTCATTTTGTTTAATTTATTCTTTTTAACCAATCAAAATACATTTGCTTTCCTCAAAAAAAGGGACACCCTGTTTATAGATTAAATATGATTAAACAATGATTTGCCTTTTCTTAGTAATGCTTATTCAGTGTCATCTTAAAAAAAAAAAAAGGTCATTAGGAACTTTTTTTAGTATTATTGTAGTTTATCTAAAAAAAAAAAAGCAAATTTCTTGTTATTAACTGGGGGTGGATGGTAACTATTGCTGATTAAAATAGAGTTTCTTTCATTGGAATATTTTAATAAAGTATAATACAATAGATTATGTTTAAGGGAAACTTTTATTCATCTTATTCTTCTTTATGACTGGTTAGTAGCAGTGGATATTTGAATATTGATTCATAATTGTTTATTTAAACTATTTTAACTTACCAACAGGAACATTTAGCCTCATAGCTTTGTAATGAAATCAACGTTTTTACTTGATGATGGCATAAAAAAAAAATGGACGTGCAACCCAGTCACGTTACAAAAGTATCCAAGTACACCCGTCATCATTTTGCTTTTAAACAGCCCTACTACTGTTATATTAACCTAATCAAATTATAAGAGTAGTCATTTCTGAATTTGTTATACTCTTACAATTGTATGATTCACGGCGTCATAACTATTTTTTGTTTCTTACAATAATGTCTTCTAAATTGGATAAAGCTCATATAGTAAATAGACTTATTACTAAAATTTTAAAGTTAGAGAGTCTGACTCTATGTTAGTACAGTTTATAATAGACTCAGACGTGGTCTAACATAAAATGAGCAACCCTAGATTCTGTACAACTCTTTTAAAAAGAAATAATGATACGATTAAATATTTTTATTTAATAATAATAATAATAATAAAGTTAAAAAGAAGGTCAATGAGTAGATAGTATCTACTAACATATTGAATTACTCGAGTCAGTTTAATATGTGTGAAAAAAGAAAAGAGAAAGGAAGAGGAAAAGAAAGAAGATTAGACCATCAAGTCCAATTGTATAACTAATCAACTAGTTTTGTTTTTGGTTTGTTGGAGAAAAGAAGGAGATATCTTTATCATGTACCAAATTATCCACTTCAAGAAGGATATAGTACAGATGATTGACCACACAATATATCTCATCAGATAAGACATAAATGAGTGTATATATGTAGGAACTTAGTTATATGTGATCTATTGCAATGAGTAGTGTATGGGTGATATAAACAATATTTAGGTGTACTGCCAGGTAACTAACCAAGACATTATTGAATGATACGGCTATTTGCATTATTAGGATGTATAAAGCCAGAGTACAAGGTTAACAGTAAGATAAGATAAACTCAAACAAGTGACAAGTAGTTTGGAGTGGTGGTCATCCCGTAGATGCATAAGTCACTCGAGAAAAAAAAATAACCTTTTTTTTTTTCGAAGGACTCATTCATAGTATCAGATTCTGCAGCATATAGTTATTATTACAGTATTCTGTCAAGTTTTTTAATTTTTACCATTGAATATTCATATTTGAGCTTTTAGATAAAGAGAAACAAGAGCAGCAGCATCAACATATAATAGACAATTAATCGCGCTTCTTAATTGCTGTGTGTTATGGTACATCGGTCGTAATGGATGATAAATATAAAATGGTTGGAAGACTGTTGATAGGGTATAGAAAGGAGGGAAAGGATTGAACCTTGGAGTAAGCTAGTCCTAGAGACAAAGAGAGGCTTTAATAATGTTATTATTGTATTGTGGAAACAAGAACAATAGAAAAGTATGAACGATGAGAACCTAATTAAAAACCCCATTTAGTAGAAGAAGTTTGAAAATAATTATACAAGGCATAAATCAGATATTAATTTATAGCATAACAGTCTATTCATACTATATTATTATTTTTTTTTACATATTGAACATTATTATATTGGCTATTATTTACTTTATTTTCTCAAAGAAAGAAGATTTGAAGCCACTATCATCAACATGAAAGTTATGATAGCAATTAAATCTGCTCTCTTATAGTTAGTAATCCATTTTACTTAAATATACACTCTAATATTTATTAAATTTAATATATACAAATATCTCCTAATCATCATCATTATCCGACATGGACGTTTCTGTCTTCTTTCTTTTCACTTTCTTTCCCATCTGTGCCTTTAGAATTTCTAATTTTCTCTTTTGGGAACCTTTTATGCTCTTTTCGTTTTCTTCCTCCATCACTTCTTTTCTCACAAATATGTATCTTTTCGGCTCTGACGCTAAAATTTCTGCATTGCCAGCTTTACTAAGGCCTTCTTTAAAACCCAGTGTACGACGGTGTTCATAACCTGGAAAATCATCAACATAAAATGGTGCTGTGCCTCGAACTGCCAAAACTCCTTTAGCCTTTACCAAGCTTTTAATTGCCCATAAATTATAAGGTTTGCAAGTTTTAAGTGTTACATGAATTTCTCCTTCTGGCACATCCTCTATTACATCTTGATCATTGCCAACTTTTTCATCAGATGCTTTTGTTAATAAAGGCTCAACAGCATCAAAAAATCCATTAAGTAACTTTTGATTAGCAATTACATTACGATCTTGATCCTTTATGCCGGCACCTTATAACAAAAATTATGAACATTAATTTTTTTTTTTTTTTTTTTTTTTTTTAATTAAAACATACCCACATGAGGAAAATTGAATACAATCTTTGTATATTTATTTTTTCTAATCTCCTTTGGTGGATTTGTAGCATCGACACCAAACAAAACTGTTCCACCAAACGATCGCACCAACTCAATATTTTCTTTGGCTTCCTCATACTTTTCATATAAAACATCTTCAGAATCGAAACACGTAGCCGTTAAATTATCAGCACCTTCTTCCAAATAGTTTTCACAAAGAGATCGAGCAAATGAAAAGTTACCTTCTCCTACCAACAAAATTTTGTCTTTCGAACTGTATTGAGGACGAAGGCGCTTTGGTAAGACTGTGCTGCTTTTTGGAGTTGTACGATTTTTTTTCGCTCTTTCCATGTTTTCCTGGTACTTTTTTGCTTTTATTTCTTGTATTTTTTTCCTTTCATTTTTTTGAAGTAAATTATGAAGTGAGTTGGATAATTTTGCCTTTTTAGATTTGGCCATTTCAAGTAAAGAGAAAATTTGTGTATGTGTATAAAAAAAAAAAATCTTTGTCTTCTCAAGGTAAATATAACAGCAGTCACCGCAGGTACATGATTTCCAAATAGATATTTTATTTTACTGGAGTATTCTCAAATGATTAGTTGAAAGAATTTATTTTAAAAAGAAACTCTGAGATCATTTTTTCTTAGGCAAGGTGAACTGATAGTCGATATTAAGACTATCTTAAATATAGATGTCTATGGTAGTAAACCTCAACATGCTGAATCTATCCTGAATAGCTTGTTTTCTTTATCAACTTTATATTACACAGTCATGAACACTTGTAGAAACAGAACGTACTTTCATTACTGGGCCTCTTTCTTAACGTGCGTTGTGTATATTGATACTCTTTTTCAAACTATAAATAAACCAAGTATTTTTTAAGTTTTAAATAATCCACCTCTTCTGAAATGAAGGAATCAATTATAAAAATAAGACATATGAATATAGGATTAAGATAAGATACATTACAGCTTACTATGATAGGATTATGCAAGTCGTACAACTATTACATGAGCTAAACTAATAATTGCTTCAGAAGTAAGTTTACAATAAGAACAAAAAAGAACTAGTCTTGGATCTTTATCGGCTAAGCATTTTTGCAAAAGAAACATTAGATAAAGACAATCTAAAGGCTGTTATATGGTTCCAAGCTGTTGGTAAGTTCAATATTATAAAACTTCATTAATGCACAGAATACGCACTATATTGGCACATATATATATGAACAAAGATCACTTTTTTATACTTGCCAGCTTAATTTGGCAAATTTTATCTAATGACCGAAATATGAAGCATAAAAATACTATTAACAATTGAAAACCTGCCAATTATGCTTCTAAATTTGAATAATATGGTTAGAATAGCCCGCATATATGACAATTATTGCATTGAATCAAACATAAGCAAAAGTTCATTTACGCATCCAACACTACCATGGTCACTGATTGAAGATTTGATCAGTAGACGTAAAAGTAAACGACTTAGATGCTCTGTAAGATACCCGCAATAATTGTTTTATTATTATTATTATTTATTTGTCAACTGTATATTATTAAAATAAAATAAATATTGAATTCTACTCACACTAGTATTATTATTTACATAAAAAGATACTAAAAACTATTTTTAAAGCACTCGTTTGTCATGTCTGTAGTGTTCATAGCAGATTCTTCGCGTTTATAACGTAATCTCCTAGACTGTGTGTCTATCTCGTATTTTATTTTATTTTTCCTTTGAAAAGAGTGCAAGTCAATAAAGCTATTAGATTGATAAATATACATCGTTTTGCTCATATCATGTGTCCTTAAATTAGCTCAAGTAAACTATCAATACGTTAAACAATTCTTATCTTGTAACTTGCAACAAAAGGAAAATTCAATACCCAAAAATCTGTCACTAACGTTAAAGAATATTTCACCCGAATAACTATAACAAGGAATATTTAATTAACTTGTGAATAATAAAACTGTGTTAAACTACACATGTATGCCAAATTATATATAGTTTATTTATTTTATTTTATTTTATTTTCAATCTTCTTTGCGACAGTCTGAGAGGTTAATTGCCTTGCCTTTGGTTAAAATATGAATAAAGGACATTTCTAATTTGGTCTGAAATGATTTGTTTTATGTTATTTATTAATATCTCTAAATATGATTGTATGTTGGGGGGAGGGGTTAAAGTACAATAAAGCACTTTTTTATTTTTTTTTCTCAACTATTAGCAATATTGTTATTTTCTCTTAACAAGAATAGGCTTTGGTATGTCTAGAAGTGAATACAATTTGTCTCTTTCTTCCTTGATATCATTTAATGGTCCAGCCCTAATTTATAAAGATATTAGTAAACATGTACTTTTATATAATATCAAATGTATTATTACCAGTTAGTTTCAGTGAGAATATGAAGGACTTCCATCACTTTCTCATCATCGTCATCATAAAATGATATTTGAGTAAATAATTGCTCAGATACTTCAATACGGATCTATATAAAATGTAAGTAATGTTTAACAAAGCTATTTCATGTAACTTACTCTTGGAAATGAATGTACAAGATAAGTCAATAGTTGTTGAAGTGTCTTTGTCTTTACTTGTGAATTATTAACTGACATTAATCCAATGAATCTAATATACAAAAAAAAAAAATTCTTAGTGGTCTCTTTCCTTTGTTTTCCAAGAAACTTACAATTTAACGGCTGATAATAATTTACGGATATTTCGACATTTAAATACTTCCTTTCTAACAAGTGTGAACAATTTCAAATGTCTAATAAAACCAATTTAGTTTTGCTTTTTTCTTTCTTTCTTTCTTTCTTTAATCAATATTTCATACTTACAAATTCTCTTGTTCAATTTTTGTCAAGGTTCCAGATTCATATAAAAGCCCCAAGACATCTAATAATGGCATGGTTACTCTATCCTGTTTTTCGTATTTGACAAAAATATCGAGTAAGATATTAAAAATGTCGCTTAGTATAAATTCTGAGTGCGATACTGGCAAGAGGTCCATGTATTCAATGAGACAAGAGCTGGAATAACGTACCTATGTCATGATATTTTGAGTCATATTGTCTTTACCTTTTTTTTTTTTTTTGTTTGTTCACACTTACTAATGATTCTGTTAATCCACCTGCACTTGATATCAAACCAGTTAAAAGATCAAATCGATATTCAGGTATCTTTAATAATTGTACCATGACTGGATACAAATCAGAAGGTGAAGACCACGATAAATCTCTACCAAAAGATGATTAAAATTACATTTCAAATCGATTTGTTTTTAAAATTTAACTTACTGTTTAATATAGTGTCTTAAAACATCTTTTCCAGGACATTTGAAATACTCATTACAAAAGATCAAATCATAAATGACTTTACCAGCATTTGATCTAACTTTATCAATGCGTTCTACACTTTGTTTTAGTAAAGATGCAACCAATTTGGATGTATGCTCCATTGATAGATAGGCTTGACTATCATGATCTAGTTTAGATATACAGGGCAATAAATAGCCAATAAGTTCCATCGTGGCCGTACGAACCCATGACCCAACATCACCTCTCTGATCTGTACTATAGTCACTAAAACATCGCTCAAGTGTGTCAAGTACATACTGGAAATCATCATAAGAAAGACCTTGAATTTATGTTTTTAGAAAAAGCAGAGATATACATACAAAACTTAATATTAAAAAAAAAAATTTACCAGCTTTTAAATTAACTCCAAGTTTACAAAATATGCTATTTAGTCCTATCACAGCATTTCTTTTAGCTTCAGCATCATTTGCAATTGGGTTTTCCTATGCGTATAAGTATAATAGGTTGCCGAGTTAAATGAATATATAATACATACAAATATATATAATATATGTATACATATATGTACTACCTGAACTTGGGATGCTTTGCATAATTGAATCACTACTTTATGAAGCCAACTTTTATATTTATTATAATCTATTGTTCCTAATGCAAGTGTATATCCACGTCTACTATAATAATTGGGATTTGCTGTATCAATTTTACTTATAGCTTCATCTACTTCCTCCTCAGTGATACCATATGCTTCAGCGACTGCACCAAATGCAAGAACAGCGTATGCTTGAACGCTTTCTTCTTTTCTTTCTAATGAACTATGAATAACTCTTTTCCAATCACTTAAAACATGGGTAGCTTCTAAATGAGTCTTGGAAAGACAGGTAATTAAATGACATACAGCCTCTCGAACATGTTCTGATCCAAAAGTTGTAAGTGATCGTGGTGGTAAATTTGACACAATGGGTGCCAATATACTGGTATTATCTTGATAAAGAGAAATAATCTCTGAATTACTTGTCTCGTATAAAGCTAAAGAAATTTCAGCAATAGCAAGCATGGCGCCATGAGATACTTGCAAATCATTACTTGTTGCGTTGGGCACCTTCAAAAAGAAAAAAAAAATTAGCTATGCATAAAATGTATAAAACGACCTAGTTACCAGGTATGGGAGTGCATGCGTAAGGAAATAATTAGGATCTAAAGAAACAAGATTAGAGAGTGCCTTTGAAGCCAATACACGCATTGACTTATCCCAATGCTTGGCAGTAACCGATATTAAATGTTGAATCAAATGATATCTATATTCATCAAATTTCGCAATCACACAGGCAATGTTCAAAAAGGCGGTATTACGGTTGCCGAGTGAAAAATAATCTGCAACTTGAATAATGTCAATACCATGAGGGAAAATACCTTGTCGACCCACATTTTCTTGAAATGCTGCACTACTTGCACGACGAACATTAATCTCTCTATCAAAGACAGAAACTACGACTAAATTTTGCGCAATTTCTTTTACATAAGGTTTCATTATGTGAGGTGCATAAGCTCTTGCAAACGCCCAACAAACATAACAGCAGGCATCACGAACATGTGCACCAATGGAATGAGAGCCTCGTTTTATATCAAACTTAAGACCTCTAAGGATCCAAGGTATCGTTTCCTGAAGTCTTGCGGGTAATAATAAACCTCTCCTAGCTAGTTCTGCGATAGCAAGTGAAGCGCCATGCCAGGTATGATCTGATACTGCAGATAAATCCAATTCATTATTTTTATTCCACAATGTATTTTCTTCAAATAGCTCAAGTAAAGATCCTACAACATCTTCTGCCAATTCTTGAGGAAGTCTTTGTGTGATACGTCCAATACCCTTGGCAGCTGACCAACGAACAATTGTATCTTTATCTCTTAATCCATTCAATAAAATCTCTATAATAAGTTCAAGATGATCTGATATATCTTCTTCATCATCATCATTATTATTATCACTCAAATCATTAGCTGTATGTTCAATATTATCTGATTGAGTACTTTCCAAGTTTTGACGTAAAGATCGATAACCTCTTTGGTATCTCCAGGATGCAATTTTGGGTCTTAAATAGCAAAGACCAACACGTTGTGTTAACTTTGTACGAAGTTTACGAACTAGCGCATTATTTTCATATTGATCAAAAAATGGCATAGTTAATAAGGGTACAATACCATCGTCCAATGTGTCCAATAAAACTTCGCGAGGGGCTAACTGATATGTAATACACAAACTTTGAAGAATACCTGCTGTCTAAATGATATATAATCATTAATATCTTAATATATATATGTATATATATATTTGCTCTTTGTTTATTTTACTTCAAAAACATCTGCATCTGAACTTAGTCTTTCCTTTGCCCATACAATGTAAGGAATTAAATATTCATAACATATATCTTGTCTGGCAAGTAATCTAGCTACTAAAAGACTTGCACCATCACGCTCTTTACCAGTCGAGCGTAGGTATCTCTTGCATAATTCGAATATACGAACAATCAATGAATCCTGAGTAATTCGCTTTAAATCAAATGGAATCATGCATATTAACGATAGCCATATAAAGCAAATATATCGCACTTCCCATTGATCTGTTTTTGTTGAATCTAGTTTAGATAAAAATTCAAATACAGGTTCCAAATCAGTTACTTCATGCGACATAAATTTGACTAACAATAATAATAGAAAGACAAAAAAAAATTAATTATTATTAAACCTAAAAGTTTTGTAAATAAGTCTTACTAATTGTTTTATATCCTCGAGTTTTTGTTAAAAGATACAAAAAACGATACAACATGATTATGTTTTGATTTAACTCATCTGGAGCATCCATCTTCTTTCTTAGACTTATCATGACAGGCTGAATCATGTCCTCCAAGGTATGATCAAGTAAATGAGGCTGTTCTTGGTATAAATCAAGCTATAATAAATGAAAAAAAAAAATAAGCAAATGAAGATGACTTGTTCCTGTGTTTAATTTACAATATCTCTAATCCGATGAAGAGCATTAGTGATTTCTTGCTCTGGAGATTCACTAGTGATGATTGCAACCAAATTCATAAATTCATCTTTATGTTCAAAATGAGATCTTTGTGATGAACAAATTTGCTCGAGATCTAATTGATCGTCGTCCATCTATTCTTTCGTAATAAAAAATAAAATAAAATAAAAATAAAATGAAATAAAAGTTACTAATTTTACAGCCTTATATGCTGTCTTTTAAATTATTATTATTAAGAGTACAAAACTGTAAGGTAGACTGTTCGATTTTATTTTTATTTTTATTTTGATGCCCCTTTTCTATATATAAAAAAAATGAATTATTCTATTGAAACCATTAACCCTCATAAGGAACAGACATTGCCTTCTAATTCCTTTTTCGACTTACAAAGAGCAGCAGTTATCAGAGATAGTCCTTCTATTCGACTAAGAAGAGCAGTAAAAGGTATAAACAAACCATTAAATTTCTTTGGTCTTTCAATTAACATACATTTAGAGGGCAACATTGCTGCAGTAAAACGATTATTGAAAAAAGTAACAAATATTCAGAATCCTGATCCAGAAACAGGCTGGTATAGTATACATATATATATATATGTATATACATATATACCTCCATTATTTCAAAAATGTTAATATAGATGATAGTACAACACTCATGTATGCAGCACAATATGGTCACGTGGAACTGGTAGAATTACTTTTAGAATTAGGACATGAAGAAGAAGTAATCTCGGTTGTAAGTATACATTTAAAAGTTACTTTGTTATCTTAATTAGTTTTATAATATAGGATAATGAGGGGATTACAGTTTTAATGATTGCTGCCATGTACAACCATGAAGAAGTATTGACAATAACAACTTGAATGACTATTTGCATATATTTATATGTAATATAGATTTTCTTTTTATATGTAAGTAAATACCCAGAATGTATTCATGCTATTAGTAAAAATGGATGGACTGCCTTATTATATGCCGCACAAAATGGAAATGCAAACCTTGTCAGTGTAGGGTTCAAATATAGTCTTTTCTTTTTTTTGACTTGACTTGACTTGAATCTTTTATAGTACCTTTTATCTATATCAGCAGATTATGATCATGTAGATAATGAGGGAAACTCTGCTTTACATTATGCTTCTGCATGGGGTCATGTTACTGTTATGGATTTATTGATTGTAAGTTACTAAAGAGCAATTATGTGCTATGTATATTAATAATATCCATAGTCCGAAGGATGTAATGTCGATCTTGAGAATAATGAACATTTAACTGCATTTGATTATGCCTACAGTAATGCAGTACAAGAACATCTTAAAGGTAAATTTTTTAATAAATATTTATATATTTCTATAGCCAATATTTAACTATTACGAGCAGAAATGTCACAAGCTACATTTAATGATGACTCTACAATATCTGCATCTTCTTCACGTCAACAACAACATACAAATAATTTTTTTGCTAGTAATATAACAAATTCGCGTGGTACTTCTTATGCTGGTTATGAAAGTCCTATTCCTTGTGCATCTACTTCTTCTTCTTCTCTTGTAATACCTCCACCACAAGAAGGATCATTAGCTGCAAGTCCTCGTGGATCAAATCAAATTGTAAGTGGTAGTCCTTCTTCTGGATACTCTGAGTTATTAGAAAGAAGAAGAGCAAGTAGTTTTGGTGACACAAAATCAAAAAGGACATAAAAAAAAAATACGTACAATTTAAGAAGTATATTCTACCTTTTGGATATTTTGTAAATAGATATGATATAAGGAATAATATTCAATAACGTTAATTTATTATATTGTACTTTTTTCTTTTCTTTCTTTTTGAATTATAATAGATACAAGTAACTGATTATAATTCTATTTACTAAGCCTATTCTTAAATATATTTCTTTTACTATTAATCTCTTCAACTGTTAACCTTGATGCTATATCATTGTCACCAGAAAATATGCACTATTAAAACAGAGAATTAATTGAAAACTTATTTTATTTTATTTAAGAAAAAAAAACAGTATATGTTACCTTTATGAATTTATCACAATCAATCATTCTTTTTGGCATATTTTGAAGTATTTGAAATGTTTCTACAGAGTCTTCTGCCTTTGAAATACGTTGTTCGTTTAGCTTTAAAAGAGTAAAAGTGACTTGATAAAGTACTTTAAATCCTTCTCCTCTATAGAAAATAAATAAAGCACATTGAATAAGTATAATACAATTTAAATAAATAAAATAAAAACAATGTCTTATTTACACAAAAAAGCAATCCCAAATCCTCATGACTGTTTCAACCGGCAAAATATTAACAAAAAGGGTTAAAAACCAATGCGTTGTTAATAATGTAATAGGAGGTAGTTCATCTCTACAATCCCAGAAAGATGTATGACTCAATTTTGCCCAAACAGCCGGCATCTTTTCGTAAATCATCAGCATCAACGTACTTTGTTCAATTCGACCCCCTTCCATAGTTACATCAAATATCTTTTCAGGAAAATAGTCTTGAACGATAGTAACCAATATCCAAAATGCTTGCTGCTCTTCTTCCATTACAAGTAAAAGAAATCCAGCTACAAAGTTGAGTGATTGACAGTAGCCTATCGAGGGGGAATGAACACTAAAGGCCAAAAGCACACGGTATAATGCATCTGTATCAAAAGAATAATTATCCGGGAAAGTACGATGGATATCCTTTTTAATGGCATCTTTGCAATGGCTTGTGTCCCTTGCTTTTTGTAATAAGTTAAAGTAGAGTTCTGGATTTTTATTCATCTTTTCCTCTGCTCCACTATAATGCATCCAGGCCTTTTAAAAGAAAAAAAAAAGGAGAAAAAAAACCCCCCCTCCAGTTATTAAATATCATATTTCTGGTTTCTGTGTTTTTACTTGTCTTTTACCTTTGGCCTCATCTTCGGCGGGATACCTTTTCTTGCATACCTTTTGACTTTATATATGTTTATAAGTACGATAGATTTGAAACAAAAGATTTTTATCATACTTACGTTGTGGACATATTACTGGCCATTGATGGCTGTTATTAGCAAGTAATCTATTCCAGGTCTTTATTTGTTTTTGAATTGTAATTTTATATCTTTGCTCAAACTCGTATAATACATCAGAATCAACCCATTGCAGAGGTCTTTTAAATCCATAATTATCCCTTTTTTTTTTCAAACAAGTGTTAATATAAATACATTCCAAAATATATATATATATATATATATATATAAATATGATATATATTCACCTTTCAGTTAGTTTGGAAGTTTCACTCTTGGTAGTAGGTATAACTTGAATAGTTTGTAATGAGTTATGACTTGAATTGTCTGACATATAAACTGAAGAAGATGAAGAAGTGGTTAAAGAAGGTGTTCTTAGTGAAGATTTAGAAGTAATTGTAGAATTTGATAAAGAAAGATCTGTAAAAGGACAATAAGGGACACTGTGCTTTTCAGTGTTAAGAAGTAAATGATGATAATCCGTATTTACATAGTTCATCTGTTGCTTATAAGTTGATTGCTTTTTGTATATCTCTTGCTGTTCTTGTTTTGCTTGAATTCTTAATTTTTCAAATGCTTCCTTTAGAATATTTTGTTGCTTTTTTAAATGCGCTTCTTTAGAATTGCTATCACTTGAGACATAATAAATTTCATATAGACTCATGTTAACAAAAAAAAAGGAGATTGGTAAGAAAGTAAAGAAACAACGTATAAAAATGAAAAGAAGGAGTAGAGAAAAATATAAAATGGTTTAGGGAGATATGGATAAGATTTTTTTTTTTTTTTGTGTGTGTGTATGTATGCGTTTTACTGTTCATTTTCTTATATTCTTTTTTTTATCTTTATAAAGAAAAAAAAATACATAGAGAACTGCTATATAAGAAGATAAAAGAGAGAATCAAGTCAATAAATATAGTATCTATAAAAATGTTAACTGTTATAAGCTTTCTTATAATAAATAAGCTACATATCTTAATATGTAGGCTGAATAATCAAACAAAATAGATGTTAATAGTCATCTTTAAATTTATAATATTTACTTTTCATCTTTATCTTTGGCACAATTGATTGTCTAAAAGCAAACTATTCAAAAAAAAAAAAAAAAAAAAACGTGGCATATGCATTTGGATAACTATTTATCCGTGATATTTTTTTTTAACAATTTTGTGGGGTTTAACTAATTCTTTAGAGTTTATACTTTTTTTTTTTTTTTTTTTTTTTTTACATCAGATTGGTACATAAAATAAAAAGTATGATATTATCAGTTTCAGAAGCTGCTGCAACACCGGATACAATTCAGTTTAAATTAATTTTGGAGGAAAACGTAAAGCACATGTAAATTTCTTTTGATGTACGCATTTAACAAACACATTCTTTTCAGGGCAAATCTGAAACTATATTTCGTACATTTCAACAAATAAATTGGATGCATCATAGATTAAAACAGGCTTTCCCAAACATTGTACATGCCCCTTTACCTGAACAACCTTTGAAAACGCTTATTGATGATCAAGATTATGTGGAGAGAAAAAGACTTCAGATAGAAAGATTCCTAAATAGGATTACAAGCCGTGCAGAATTAACAAGACATGAAGACTTTCTTTATTTTTTATCTAATGACATGGTAAAACACCAACTTCTATTCCTGTTATTTAATATTAATATTAAAATTATTAGCCACTTACAAAAGTGGGTCCTAGTACAAGTACAGGTGTGCTGTCTTTCCTAAAATTTAACAGAGTGATCATGAAATCTAAATCTGATGGAGGTTTCAAGTCATATAAGCCAATTGAGATAATTGAAGGAGTAAGTTTAAAGTATATACAGTTAAAAAATAAATAAATAAATAATATAACATGATAGAATGAACAAGACGTATTTCATAAACACCAAATCTATATTTTATTACAAGAATCCTATTTTGGTTTTATAGCTGAATCTTTAAATCAGCTTGTGCATGCTCGGGAAGTTTTAGGGGATGAATTAACACAAATGGGGGACCTGATTATTGAAACAACACAAAGTAAATATAGACTTGGTATAGGTTTGAAGTCACATCTGAGGGAATCGCAACGTTATTTGGACAGAAAGATGCAAATGTTGGGTTTATTAATGGATGAGTTGAGCTTTATATTTACGAGACAAGGTAAAGAAGAATACATGAGATTTGGTGATGTCATGATTGAGTATAAAAACTCATTTGAACCACTTAAGGTAAATAAAATATATGCTAACAGAACATATTTTTTAAACAAAAATATATATATCATGATTAGATAGTCTTTAATACAAGAATAATAAAATTAATGGAATATGTGGATCAACTGAAGCTACGTAACAGAAAAAGAGATAAAGCAGACAAATTAAAGTTAAAAATAGGCCTAAGTCATCCAGAGTTAAATCAAGCTATAAATGAAGAAAGAAAGGCAAGTCAAGCATAATAAGTGAAGCATTATATTTCCATCATATTTATCCTATATAAAAACAGGCCACTGAATTATTAGAAAAAAGTAAAAAAGAGTTTGATGACTGTCAAAACCAAGTTAAGAAAGAGTTTCAATTGTTTGAAATACAAAAGAATAAGAACTTGCGAAAATCCATCAAAGACTATGTTAATTTGAGTTTACGTTATGAAAAGATAAAATTACAGCATTTAGAAAAAACATTAACTGACATACAACAAATAAGCAACAAGACTTCCTCTATTCAAATACCCCTTAATTGTAATACAAAGAAGAGAAAGCAAGACTATAAAGACTTGAAGAAACCATTGCAATCTTCGACTTCTTTACCCACAAATCAACATGAACACTATTTAATAAGAATTTCAGCTTCTTATGATGGTCGATTTAATAATAAAGATTGGTTATTGCCTAAAGAGTAGCAAGAATGATTATATATTATAATAAAAAAAAAGAAAATTAAAAGTTGAGATAATAGCATTCAAGTATGTATATTTGTATAAAGAATAGAGAACAGTAATTATGATATTCAATGTATATAATAAGATATATCAAAAGGTCTTTTTTTTAAAACTTAATAAGGAGTAAACAATAATATAGTGAATTAGTCTATGAGCATTATGTCTTTTACACTATTTGCATGCAATTTTATTTATTTAAAAGAAAAAGCTTCGTTATATACTATTCTCATATATTTATATACAATCACTAAAGACTATACATTCAAAGATACGTGATATGCTCCCATATAGGAATTCATGCTAGTATAGCTTTCATTAAGCATAGTTAGATTTATTACAATAATACATTCAAGTCAACTAAAGTAAAAGTGCCTTATGTCCTTTGTTTTAATCCAATATATAAAAATACAATTTAATTCTTTTCTTGTCTAAGATATATGATAATCGTGATATATTTCATCAGCATGTATTATAAAACAAGTATTTTTTTATTATTCACTAAGAAACTACAAACGAAAAAAAAAAAAAAGAGGATTGTATAAATATATAAGTAAATATATTTAGTTTCTCCTGAAATATGAGTTTAACTAAAGATATTATGATAACGATTAGTGTGCTATTAAGATTATCCAATTAGATTCATCACAGAGATTGTGACGCCTTTTTATGACAGTTAAAAGCATATGATAACGGATCAAAAAAAAAAACTATAAAAGGAGGTCATTTTCATGCCCAAACTTGCTTTTTTTTTTCTTTTCTTTTTCTCTTTATACAATCCTTTTTTTTCATTTGTTGGCTTGTAAAAGGGCTGATGAGTGATTTTTTGGGATGGCTTCATAGCTTAGTTAGTATTTTGTATGCTTTCTTTCTGGATTATGCTCACCTCTCCAATGTATTCTAATAACGATGTAAACCATCATTGATAAACATTACGAGTACCTCCGGGATAAGTATATGGAACACTGCGACGTTATGGGGCCCATTTTTTTTATTATTTATATATTTATATAGCAGATTTTATTATAAATGAAAAAAAAAACAATATAAATACAAATATTACGCGTATAAGTATGTATATTATTATGCATGTAAATATATCCAAGTGACAAAGACTGTTTATTCTGTACAAAAACTTCTTTTTATGTATTATTCCCTTGCAACTAATGTATACTAAATCATAATTATTGCTTTATCTATGAATATATATTTACGATATTATGTAATAATTGTTTTTTTTTCTTTCTATGTCATAAGATTTTAATAATGAAAGAAGAAAAAAAAAAGTACAATAATCGATGTGATATATATTCCAAGATAAATCATCATGAACATTGTTAGAAAAAGATCAATATACTTTATAAAAAAATAGATTCTTTTGGAATAGCAAATGTAGGCTGTCATTTTACAGAAGAAAACCTATATAGTTGAAACAAACCAATGACACTATTCTTTAAAGATTTAGTAAATGTAATCTGTTACATGTAAAAATATATTTATAGAAAGTAGGTTAAATGCCTTTTATTTATAAGTGTAAGACTGCCATTTATACAAGAATCAATCCTATATTACAAGCCTTTCGTTCTCGAAAGTA
Source organism: Cokeromyces recurvatus (assembly GCF_025118155.1). Lineage (NCBI taxonomy): Eukaryota > Fungi > Mucoromycota > Mucoromycetes > Mucorales > Mucoraceae > Cokeromyces > Cokeromyces recurvatus. The sequence continues at coordinate 111,065 of NW_026251435.1, forward strand.
GTATGACTTTGGATAAGCTCTTGGTAAAAAAAAAAGTAGAGAAAAGTAGAATAATTATAATTAAAAGTTTATTCTTTAATATTATTATTTGTGAATATAATAAAACTAGTAAATATTTTTTTAAGGTCCTTAGACAATTAAGTGGACGAATTATCACGAATACAAAGACATGGTAGTTTTTATCTAAAATATAAAAAGCATATAGTTAGTAAAAAATAAAAAAAAATAGATATAAAGCTGTTATAACTAGTATGACTTATAAAGAAAAGCATTATATTTTCTATATTTTATTATACTTATATATTACGTTTGATAGTTTTTTATACTACTGTTAAAGCATTTTTTCTATCAATTATCATAGTTTCACTTATAAGATAATAAGAAGCTATAATGGATTCATGACTGTTAGAATGTAATGATTTCATTGCAACAAAACAAAGAGAGAGACATAATAAATGACAATAAATGTACTATTATAACAATAGTATTAAAGGAAGTAATCTAAGCATACTATAACATATAGTTTTTATAAATTGACCAAATATAGATAATAGAAAATTTGAATGCACAATCCAGCAAGTTCAAATAACAATATTTATGTAAAGTAATAAAGTGAACTTAATTCGTTTAGAAGTATCTTGATATGTATTTTTTTATATGTGTAGTAGTCATATAAGCAAGCTTGAAAAAGTTGGACAATGAATCATGTTTGAGCTTTGCTTTAAGATAGAATACGTGCCAAACTTTCTTTTTACAGTCTTGATATATCAACAATAAAAACCATCATTTAGTCTTCTTGAAGATTAAATTTGTTTATTATATTTCGGGCTAAACTGTCTGTAAAGGATAAAGTGAATTCAATAAATTACATGTTTTAAATTTCACTTGTAACAGAGGAAATACAATATCATTACGGAACATAGAAGTATACTATATAAAAGTAAAGTTTAGTTATTAATTAGATATAAAAACTTTTTTTTTTTTTTGGTTTTGCTTTGCCTTCTTTCAAAGACTTTTCTTATTTATATTTGTTTGGCGTCACATTCCACTATTGTAGTGTTCTTTTATTTATTTCAACTTGTAATAAAAAGCATACTCTTTCCTTCTTTTAATGTAATATCTTTTCTTGTATTTATTTATTAGATTAAAAAAAGGGGGTATAATAGGCACAAGTGATACAACTATATTTAAAATATAAAGAAGGTATTATTAAAGCTTGGCCTAGTAATATTAAGAAAACATAATTTAGAAATAGAAACAAAGTACTTGTGATATGAGTAGAGGCGAAAAGAAGCATAGATAGACAATGCTTAAAAAAGAATAATATACCCAACTACAAATGATATTAAGCTTTGTAAATAATTTAGGGTATATTTTCTGTATGTCAAAAAGGTCAACTCAAGAATACTGTTTTTAACTGCAATCATAGTAATCTATTTAATTTACTATTAATGACATGATAATGTCTTTCCTTGTAGAAATATAAACAAGCAAAAAAACAAAAAACAAAATAAAAATGTCTACAGTGAGATATTCTTTACGTGCTATTTATACGCGTAATATTTATATTTATATCGTTTTTTTTCATTTATAATAAAATCTGCTATATAAATATATAAATAATAAAAAAATGGGCCCCATAACGTCGCAGTGTTCCATATACTTATCCCGGAGGTACTCGTAATGTTTATCAATGATGGTTTACATCGTTATTAGAATACATTGGAGAGGTGAGCATAATCCAGAAAGAAAGCATACAAAATACTAACTAAGCTATGAAGCCATCCCAAAAAATCACTCATCAGCCCTTTTACAAGCCAACAAATGAAAAAAAAGGATTATATAAAGAGAAAAAGAAAAGAAAAAAAAAAGCAAGTTTGGGCATGAAAATGACCTCCTTTTATAGTTTTTTTTTTTGATCCGTTATCATATGCTTTTAACTGTCATAAAAAGGCGTCACAATCTCTGTGATGGATCTAATTGGATAATCTTAATAGCACACTAATCGTTATCATAATAAACATAGTAAACAAACGTGATACCAACAATTACTCCTTAAAAAAAAAATATACACATATCTCTTTTAATTATTATTATTATTCCTTTTGTTTATAGTCTAATTCAGTAAGAATAATATATATGTTTATACATTTTTATAATAAGATCTTTAGTCAAGTCAACATTTCAGGGGAAACTTAAAATAAAGGGATAAATATCAAATATGTATAAATATATGTGTATACCATTTTTTATTAAATATTTACATTTTTACTGTATGGCAGTCTGCTTTTCTTTGTATTTAATCATAATAGAGCTTCTTAGTTAATGCGCTTGAAAGAGAGAGAGAAAGAAAGACATGCTACTGCATAATTAAAATACTCGTTATATACTCAAGTTACTTGTTGAAGGTGCTTAATTACAATTTTGGCATATCCATATATTGTGTAGAATGACTACTTTAATTGTATCATTGTGCACATGTTGTATATGTCAGGAACTAAGCTTTAATTTGTACTACTCTTAATTACTTCCATAGCGTTGTAACTCATCAAAGTATACCTATTTGAATTTATATATATAAATACTCTTTAATAATAAAAATGAAAGGATAGTTAGAATTGGTTTCAATTAACTATCTTTGAATAGTCAGTATTTGATGAATCACTTATAGTCTTTCTCCTATTCCTTTTACTGTGTCTTTATATTTATTGCTGAGGATATATCAATATTCTTATCATTAATCATTCTTCATAAATTTACATCAAATAAGCATACCAATACTGATTTACAGAATATCAGACTTGTATAAATCATATGGGCTATCTTCATTGCAATGTATGTATGCATACAAGAGTGTGTCGTATCATAGGGAGCTCTACTATTAAAGCATATTTGCTCATTGTCCTTACCTTAATCTTTCTTATTTTAATAGTAAGATGGATAAAGCAGAGAAACGAATGTATTACGATTGTTTTTTTTTTCCACATAGTTTCCTTAACTCACAAAAAAAAAAAGCAAATACTCCATGTAAGTACACAAATAATTTATTAAAAATTATCAAAATTGCCATATGTCTTTTTAACTTTTTTTGTTGACTCTAATTCACTTTCCACAGGTTCTTTTCTTTTTTTTACTGTGTTCAAATATTTGCCTACACCGCCTTCACTTTTGGACACACTAGGTCCGAACCATCCCATCTTGTCTTCTTTTTCTCGCTTCCTTCTAGCTTCTTCATCCTCTTTTTCTGCATTTGCTTCATGAGCAAGTTTCTTTTTTAATCTAGTTTGATACTCCTCAAATGGATCTACAAATACTTGTACTTGTTTCATAATAATTTCTCTTTCTGGACGGTCTCGTTCATCAACTGGAATTGTTTCTAGAATTTTTAAAACGTCCATACCACCAACAACTTTACCAAAGACTGTATGTTTTCCATCTAAATGTGGTGCAGCTGCATATGTTATAAAACTAAGAAAAAAAAATAGGCATAAGATAAGAGTTGATTCGATTATTCTTGTTTTCCCCCCTACTTACAATTGTGAACTGTTGGTGTCCTTTCCTTTATTAGCCATACTGAGGATACCACGAGCATTATGTGTTAACGTTGTCTTAATTTCGTCAGGAAAATCTCTTTTCCAGAATGACTCGCCTCCCCTACCAGTACCTGTAGGATCACCACCTTGAATCTAGACAAATATATTAATATCAATCAACACAGATTTTGTATATATTTATACATATACATATCTCTGTATGATATTTACCATAAAGCCCTTAATGTTTCTATGAAATTTAACTCCATCATAATAATTACTTTTAGCAAGTTGAACAAAATTATGACATGTACGTGGTACTCTATCACTAAATAATTCCAAGTTGATGTTTCCAAAGTTGGTGACAATTCTTACATAAGATTTTGATTTGATACGTTTATACATGAATTCTTCTTCATCGATTAAGGCTCGCGTCGCTTGGGTATATGCACTCATGGCAGTAGATGTGAACGACTCTGCTGCTTCACCTGTTGTATAATGTGCTGCATTATAAGGCAAACTCTCTTTCTTTTGGTGAAATGAGACTGGCACTTTATTATCCTTTTTGGACACTTCCTTTGTTTCTTTTGCTGCTAATTCGTCAAAGACTTTTTTTGTATTGCCCATACCCGCCACATTTATGTTATGCGTTGGTTTTCTTCTTTCAATTTCTTCTGCTACATTAATTACTTTTTTATTCGTTTTCAAGTAATCAAATTTGGACATGTCTTTGTTTTCTAAATTATGTGGATCCTAACGAAAAAAAAAAAAAAAAAAAAAAAAAAAAAAAAAAAAAGGTTAAACTAATTCTTATTCGAGTGCAGGATTCTTTACCTGAAGCATAATAATGTCCTTTTTGGTAAATGGCTCATCAGTCATCAAATCTTTCCAATGTTTAGTTTTAATATTTAACTTTTCAATTGTATCATATGCATATACATTGCCTGTTGTTTTGATAGCTGCAATGGCTGTATGATCTGTAAAGACTTTAAAGGTAACTGGGCAATAATACTCATCTTTGTCGTTTTTGGAAAAGTTGAGCTTGATCAAGTTCTTCATCTCGAGTTTTTCACCAGTAACAGGATTAGTGCCATATTTTTTAATGTAAGGGATAATATGTACCAAGTCGAAAATGATACCCTCAGATGTACAAACAGGATGTTCAAATGGTTGAAGTGAAAGTGAACAACAATAAAACGGTAAGCGTTTGAAGCCTTCTGAAGTCCTCTTCCCAGTAATACCTGAGGCAGCTGAATGTTGTCCAACTTCTCCACTCCATTCAGAATGTGTAATATATAATTTATCTGTCCATTTACCCATTTTTTTTTTTTAATTAAATAAAAAAAATAAATAAAGAGGATAGTCTATTTGGACAAATTACTGCAGACTTTTTTTTTTTTTTTAACGGCGAACGTGACTTTCAGTTCATTATGAACAAGTTACTATATTTTCAAAACTATTATTAAAAAAAAAATAGAATATATGAAACAAGTGTCTATTTTTTTTTTTTTTTTTTTGCCTTTTTTTTTTTTCATTCATATATACCATGTTGGAACCAGACTCAAAACAAAAAGACATGACGACACAAAGGCGTCGACCACTTAGCTTGATACCCGATCTAGATGTTCCTCCATTAATACCTCGATGGTAAACTAAAAAAAAAAAAAGGCATAAAAATCTCTTCTCAAAAGAAAAAAATACACATTAACATGCTTAAAGGTTTCATGCTATTGATAATCCAATTATAGATCGCACTTCTATAAGAAGAGCAAAAAGTTCTTCAACCCTTAATAAACTATCACCGAAAAGCCCTTCTAAAGTATCTCCTAGTAAATGGGTACCTTTTTCTAAACGTGACTCCGAAGCACTTGAAAAAGCTTATCAGGTACGTCAGTTTTGAAAATATATATATGTATATATGTATATATATATATATATATACTAATTTATACATAGAATAACGATGTTAGGGCAAAAGTATCTGTAAATGAAGACCATTTGTTTGAAGTAGATATCACTCAAAGAACAATTAGTCCTATTTATTGGGAAGGACCAACTTATGAAGTACGTAGAGCAACATGGTTTATGCTGACAGATGGTTGGGTACCATGTGAAGAAAACATTGCAGAACAAATAGAATTAGGCTATTATAAATTTAAGCCTTACAGGCCAAATGTAAATAATACTGAGGATTCCGTAGCAGCAGAAGAAACAAAATTAGAGATATCATTATCAAAGCAGTCTGTGGATGTACATTGGAACCTGTTGGGCCCTTACTTGGGTCAATATATCGTGTACACGGGTGAGAATACTGCTTGGCTATTATCTAATAGTACAAGTAGTAAACTAGCTAAAAGTATTATTAAACGATTAACGAACAAACATAACTTGGGCGGTATTCGACTTGTTCGTGGATATCCTGCCGTAGAAGAATTAACCAAGAAATCAAAGATATCAACAAAATCAAATACATCTACAAATGCTCCATTAGATGAAGAAAACAGCAGTAGTAACTATTCCTCTGATGAAGAAATAAATACAACAAAAGAGGAAGAAGAACAGGAAATAGAAAAGAATGAAGCAATGGATTATGATAATGAAAATAGTGAAGAAGAAGTAAGAAATATAGACCATCTTATATTTGTCATTCATGGGTAAAAAAGCATATACACCTTATATAAAAAAAAAATTAGCTAATTATTATACATATATTACCAAAATAGCATTGGTCAAAAAATGTCTGAAAGAACGGGACAAACCTTTGTACACGGTAGTTGTATAATGTTATTTATTGTCATGTATTTGTACTAATGGCTTTATGATAGATGTTAATATAATGAGAAAAACGATAAAGTTAGCTTATAATTCAGCAATAGTTACAACTTCAACTCCTAATAAACCAAATGGAATACAAATTTTACCAATTATGTGGAGGCAAGATATTAAATTTGGTATGGCTGCAGATGATGAAGGTTATGAAGCTGATCTTGGTACTATGGGTGTAGATGATGGTTGTCCTACTTTAGATGAATTAACTTTAGAAGGTGTACCAAATATAAGAACAGTTATTTCTGATGTCTTGATGGATGTTCCACTGTATATGACACCACGTTATCGTGAGCTTATGACACAAATTATTGCAAAAGAACTTAACCGAGTTTATTACTTGTTCTGTATGAGGAATCCTGAGTTCGCAGAAAAAGGCAAAGTTTCGATATTTGGACATTCGCTTGGGGTAAAATGATTTATATACGTTATGTTAAAACAAAAAAAAAAATACTGATTTCTGTTTCCAGTCTTTACTTGCCTTTGATGTATTAACATTACAGCCTGTTACACTACCTGATCAACATGTAGATAAAAAAATACCAGATAAAAAATTACCTCCTCCTCTTTTATTTCCAGTGCAAAATTTCTTTGCAGCAGGCTCCCCATTAGGTGTAATTCTATTATTACGTGGCTTTAAAATTGCTTCACGTAAATCACTTTCGGATGTCAATAATGTACTCTCGGATATTAAATCACCTTCACCTACTTCAATTAATTTCTGCTATCCAGCCGTAGAAAATTTATATAATATCTTTCATAAAGTAAATTCCATATTATTCTAATATGTATATATGTATATTTACTTGACCTTTTTTTTTTTTTTTACTAGTCTGATCCTGTTGCTTATCGACTTGAACCTTTGATTGCTCGTCATTATAGTTCAAAATTAAAACCCGAGTATATCCCTTATATGAAAGGTGGGTTAAAAGGCGTCATTGACGCTAGTTTTAATGTTGGCTCGGGTATTGCTAATCGTGCAGGAGCCATGTATGAATCAATCAAGATGGGATTAACTGCTAATTTATTTATGCGTGGTTTGGGCCTTTCTCGACAGCAAATCTATGAAGATATACATCCAAAAACTTCTGATACTATTTCAGAAGAGAAAGATACCAGTAGTCAACTTACTCGTGTCAGGTCTAATAGTGATCCTACACGATTTGAATCTTTATCTAATGATAAAACTCAACTATTTAAACGTACAACTCAAACTGATAAAATATCAATTAACTCAAATGGCAAATCTACATCAGGGAAGACATTGCCCTCACCATTAATGACACCTAACGACACATATTCTCAAGGAGCGCGAAAATTGAAAATGCTTAATGTCACCGGACGTGTAGATTATTGTCTGAAAGAAGGATTACTAGAGAACCCTTATTTAAGTGCATTCAGTGCACATATGCAATATTGGCAGGTAAATCTTTTATGATTTTATGTTATTTTTTTGTATTTATTATATGCCTTCTAAAACATATATTTATAGGATATAGATGTAGCAGCATTCCTTATTAGACAAATATATAATGATAATGAATAAAGGAAAAAAAAACATACACACACACACATACATTCATTTATTTACAAGGCCTACCAAAAAAAAAAAAAAAAAAAAAAAAAAAAAAAAAGATATTATGCAGGTTTAACAAGTAGAGTTTGACTTTGACCAGGACGTAAGACAATGCTATATTTATCATCATATACACCTAAATTCTCCCCAGTCCAAACATCTTTTAATTCTGCTCGTCTTAAGCCAATATTTACAAAATTGAGTGTGACCTCATGACTTAGTCCAAGCATAAAAATGTATGTATGTGCATTGATCAAACAAACATAAATACGACCGTCCTTTAATTTCTTCCACCAGACTTGCTTACGATTTAACCATACATTACCAGAACCAATTGGTCTTGCCATGATACCACTTTGATGAATCTCTAATATTTCCTTATGATTATACCATCTAAGATATTTATCAGGGATTTGTCGAGGATCAGAACCTATGCAAAAGACAGAAGAGACGATGGCCCAAAAACTAATACAGGTTTGCCGTACATCATCATTGTCTAAGCCATCGATACATTTACCGTTCACCGTCATACCGACCAAGACAACATCTAGATCAATATAGAATCCATAATCGCTTCCCACTACGCAAGTATCAGCCCATTTTTCGCATGGTGTTATACGTTGCATAATACGATGTGAGGATGTCATGGTCTTGGTTGAATAAGATTCAATGTCAACATAGATTCGTGCACCATTTGATATTTGAGCCCATTCGTCTGCATAAGTTACATCAATTTGCCATGATATTTCAAGCCAAATGTTGTATCGTTTAAATGCTTTATACAACATTTGAGTACAAGCACGATTATCAGGTCCTGAAAAAGGGTAATATTCACTTCCACCACCAGGACCCACTGCATCTAGTTTAACAAATGAGATACCCCACTCATGGAAAAGATCAGCTATTGAATCATAGTATCTTTGAACGAGATCATTGTGTTCGTCTGGCATATAAGTAGTACCTTTGAACCCACATCCTTCTTTACGTGAAGGTACAAGTTCATCTAATGTATGCATTGTTCCTTTAATTCGTTTTTTGTTGTCAGCCGCGTCCTGACGAACACCAGGAAGTATATAAAGACCAAGTTTGTGTCCATTCTTTTTTAAATGATCAGCAATGGGTCGCAAACCATTAGGGAAGACATCTTTTCGAACTGTCCATCGACCAAATTCATCACATGAATTACACCTAAAAACGACATACATTCTCATTGAGTGAAACTATTTAAAAAAAAAAGGTTGACTTTTCTCTTTGTTTTACCATCCAGAATCTATATTTATATATTCATAAGCTGGCATCTTGACTTTCATCGCATCAGAAATGTCTTTAATTTGTTGTTCATTAAACCTTCAAAATTAATAATATTATAAAAAAAAACCCAGTAAACTTTGACAGCTAATGAAACAGCTTACCAGGGCTTAATATGCTTTCCACCATAACCTGGCACATCATCTAATAATTGTGAAGACCATGTCGAGAAACCAAGTGCTGGCTTTCTTGCAAATTCGGGAACTCTAATCATTTATGCAAATGAGTACATATTTATATATATTATTGATAATTAGAGCAGACTTACTCATTAATGTTTGAAGGCTTTTTTTCAACAGTGAAAGATGTTATGGTATAGTTATTACTATTATAATTATTATAATTATTATTACTTCTTGATACCTTCATAATTGTTAAATGAAAATAAAAAAATGAAAAAAAAAAAATAAAATAAAAAAATAAAAAAATAAAAAAAATAAAGGAAAATTAAAATTTATTTCAAGGAATAATGAAATTCATTTTTTTTTTAAGCTTAACCAAATGAGGTAGATTATTATCATAAACCAACAGTTAATTTAGAAGAAGAAGAAGAATGATTACATGATGGAATTTAGTTGTACGACCCTAATGTCATATTTTGAAAATACAAATACAAATCATTTGCATAAAAATAATTACTTTGTGCAGCAAAATTGTATTCATTAATGAATCTCTCTTCTCCTGACAAAGTCCAGTAATAGAAGGAAGGACTTTTGTTTCTTTTCTTTTTTTTTCCCTGAATAATCAATATACATGCATTTTAGCAATGTTAACTACTCCATAATAAGCATAAAAAGAATGATAAGCAATATCCTTTATTTGTGGTTATATCCCAATATCTACTAAACGCAATCAACTATGCAAATGTGCAATTTCTTTTTATCTAGATTCTTCTTCTCACTTATTATCTAAAAAGGAATTGTATGAAAAAAAAAATGGCCTATTAATCTAGATATGATGTTCTTGCTAGTATTTTGTACAAAATCAGAAAAATACTAGTGATGATAGATCTCCGCTTTTGAAACTTTTCTTTTTTTTCCCATACATACCACCCCTTATACAAACACCATAAATGCTACCTTCTCTCAAAGCAGTTAGTTTACTTTTTTGAACTATCAATTAGAAAGATGTATGTTGACCACATATTTTGTAGTTTCTCGTCAGTTTTAGTTATAGATAAAATCTGGTTTTTTGGATAGAGAATAATAGAAAAAAAAAACCTGTTAACTTATTTGTTATCCTGTATAGCTTATAACTGCTTATTTCATGATGGATGTCTGTAATATAAGTAGCAGTATACACCTTTTTTTTTTCTTCAATAAATATGAACTCTATAACGGTAATATGAGTATATCTAATCAGATCTGTATTGCATATATATGTGTTAAACACTAGCATTTATATTCTTGAATTATATCCTGTTTCATTCAAATTAAAAGGGAAAAATATATATTTTGTATACTATCATTCCTATCTTATCATCACAAGACTATATTTCCCTGTATTTATAGTATATTCTTATTCTAAATTTTATAATAGAAACAACTCTAAATGACCGAGTAAAGTTGTTTTATTACTCAGCTAAAAGCTTCAAGAAAGAAGGAATCTCAAATCACTCAAATTTACCTTCCAAATACGGTCCTGTACATTAACATATATTAATATTGTATTCCTCAAAAAGCTTTCTATCCATTTTTTTTTTTTGGTTTGTCTTGTTGAATTAATATTAGTTTGTTGGTTATCTTATTAGCAATAGTAGAACCTTCACTATTTTCCAGTACAATAGATATCATAAGTGTAGACGCAAGTCCTAGGACATTTATTATTATGCAATCTTTATATATGTATATCTATACACGTATTTATTATACTAATGATCCATATGAGTTGCAGCATATGTCTTTCACCATATTTTATGAATGAGTTTGACTTATTCATCATGAATGTAATGTTGATTTGGATGCTGTTGTTCATTGTAAGTAAAAATTATCAAGGAACAAAAGAAAAAAAAGGGTTATGCTTATGTGCAACAGTCACAGCTATCTTCAAATTTATAGCTTTTTTTTAAAAATTACATGAATCTTTTTTCTTTGTTTATTTATTATGGATAACGAACAATCACAAATTGCCAAATTAACAGCAAAACCTCGAGTTCATTTTGGTTCATTAGAAGATCAGGAAATTGTTAAAAGAGCTCGTTTAGAAGAAACTCCTGTAAAAAGCAATGGCATTGATCTTGATGCTTTGGGTAAAGAAAAAAAAAAAAAAAAAAAAAAAGAGAGAGAGAGAATGAGAGAGAGAGTCGGAAATGTTTACGACTGATTAAAACTAATACCTTATTAGTTGAAAGTAATGAACCTGCTTATAGTGTCAATGCAGGAGAGGCAGATAGAGAAGCATTAGAAGAATTCGAACGAAGAAAAAGAGCTTTTCAATTAGCTGTTCCTACAGATGACGGACGTGTTAGACAAAGACTTCGTGAAATCGGTGAGCCTCAATGTCTTTTTGGTGAAGGTGTAAGTGTTTAAAGCTTTAAATTCTCAATTATTAAAAAAAAATAAAAAATAAAAAAAAAAGCTCACCATTAAAAATATTTTTAAATTAATAGCCTGCTGATCGACGTGATCGTTTGAGATATTTACTTTCTAAAATTCAAGGACACCAAGTCGAAAGTGAAGAATCTGAAGTGGAGGATTCTGAAGAGGAAGCTGTAATGTAAATACAGTTTTAAATAAATATGTATCTAATATTCTATTTTAGGAAGAAGAATTTTTTACCCCAGGATCAATGGAGCTTTTAGAAGCAAGGAAATGGTTAACAAAATACTCATTACCTAGGTTTGTGTTAAGAAGTGTAATACAACACCAACTAATATCTATTTTAGAGCAAAAAAAAGAAACGATAGACAGAAAGAAGAACAAAATATTCCTTTAGCATTACTAAAAGCCAGTAGACAAGAGTTGCATTCAAAACTTAAGGCATATACAAATTGGTCTTCACAAATTGCTGATGACCGACCAGTTGCTCAATGTTCTTTTAGTCCTGATTCAAAACTATTAGTGACAGGAGCCTGGTCAGGCCTTTGTAAGATCTGGTCTGTGCCTAACTGTGAATGCTTAATGACATTAAGAGGACATAATGATAAAATTGGTGGAGTTGTGTTTCATCCACAAGCAACATTAAGTCAGGAAAAAAATGCACTTAATTTAGCTTCTAGTGGAGCCGATGGAGTAATTCAATTATGGAGCTTAGCAAAGTGAGTCAGCACAAATATTGACATTACAATAGAATATTTAATGACCTTTTTTTTTTCTTTTTTTTTACAGAGAAACACCTTTAGCTAGTTTAAAAGGACATGTTGGACGTGTTGCTCGTATCAATTTTCATCCTTCTGGAAGATATTTAGGTAGTGCAAGTTTTGATGGTACTTGGCGTTTATGGGATGTAGAAACAACACAAGAATTATTATTGCAAGAAGGACATTCAAGAGAAGTATATGCTATTTCATTTCAATGCGATGGTAGTTTAGTAGCAACAGGGTAAAAAATAAATAAATAAATAAATGTATAGTAGCACTTTGCTCATTCTCTTTTTATAGTGGATTAGATGCTATTGGTAGAATTTGGGACACAAGAACAGGCCGATCTTCGATGACACTTGAGGGACATATGAAGGATATTGTGGGTTTGGATTGGTCACCTAATGGATATCATTTAGCTTCAGCTAGTGCAGATAATACTGTTAAGATTTGGGACGTACGTACACTACGTAATATATATACCATCTCAGCACATCAATCACTTGTGTCAGATGTCAAATATAGTAAAGGTGTTCCTAGTGGAAACAATAACAATGCTTCAGATCCTCATAATATTGCAGGCTTATACCTTACTACCTCTGGCTATGATGGTTGTGTTAAGATCTGGTCAGGTGACGATTTTAAATTAATCAAAAGTTTAGATGGGCATGATGGAAAAGTCATGGGTGTAGATATATCTGATGGTAAGAACATCGTTCCTCTGCTTTTATTTTCTATTAAACATAATTTTTTAACTTTTTTTTTAAAAAAAAATAGATAACAATTTTATTGCTTCGACTGGTTATGATCGTACATTTAAACTTTGGGCAGATGAAAATCTTATTATATAAATATTCGTAGTATAATAAAAATTGTTTTATATTGATATAAAAAACTATATTTTCAAGAAGCGCAATAGAAGTTTATTTCTTTTTCCTTTTTTAAAAAAAAAGCATGGTTGGTAAAAAACGTAATTCTACAACTAAATTAAAGGATAAGCCTACAAAGGCACCAAAAATAGAAGAAACTATAAAAGAAGAGGTAAAATATAGCTAATTGTATTTTTTTTTTTCGTTAAACACTAATTTTTTTTTTTTTTTTTTTTGTAGTTTGAACAAGGTAGTTCGAATTCAAACAAAATAATGTCAAGATCATTAAGCAAACTTTTTTATTGATAGAAGAAAAACAAAATGAAGGATTATTTGATAATCTTGATGAAGAAATGAATCAAGATGAATTAGATGAGCTTCTGAACCAGTTAAAGGAAGAAAATGATTCAGGAGAAGATATATCAACAAAGGGGCAGGATGACAAAGACGACGATGAAGAAAAGGAGGAAAATATGAAAGAGGATAATCAAGAAGCAACTTTTGAACAATCGAATACATCAAGCAAATTTAGGAATTTTTACATGAATAAAATTACACAAGCATTTGGATCAGATTTAGATCAAATCAGACAGGTAATAAACGTAATATCCTTTTAGAAATTTTCATATAAATTTCTTCTTTCTTTTTTTTCTCTCTTTTTTTTTCCTTAGGAGCCAAACTTTAATGGAACACGTTTAAATATATTGATTGATTCGTTAGAAGCTGGTATTGACATATTTTCAAATTTAGAACAGGAAATTATTCTTGCAGATGAAGAAAAATAAAAATATAAGCATTATTAATTTATTTTTGGATAATATGTTTTTTTTTCGCTATCTTTGTATTGAAACAAATATCCTTTCCATGCTTGCTTTAGTTTCTTTTGTATTAAAACAAAGTCGTTTCAATGTTTGTTTTTAATGATCTATGTCTAATGATCTTTAGTTAACAAGAGCATTTTTTTTTTGAATAATGTGACTTGTTGATACAAACCAGTCACTGCTCACTGAGTACCTTTATCGTTTTTTATTTGTTTTTTTTTGTTTTTTGTTTTTTTTTTTTCTTCAGATCTTGATTTTTAAACGACATGTCAACTTACGCTAATAAAGTGTCCAGTCGTAAGGGCAATAACTCAAAAAAGGGACAAGCTCATCAAAATACAACAGCTTGGAAGGCTAACAAAAATTCGAAAAAGACTCGACAAATTGCAGCTTTACCTGTATATGGGCTCTGTCAACGATGTACTGATGTCATTTTGTGGCGTAAAAAATACAAAAAATATAAACCTCTAACTACAGCTAAAAAATGGTGAGATTATAAAGTTATGATCAAGTATAAGTTTCATCTAATCCTTCTTTTTTTTTTTTTGTAAAGTACTTCATGTCAAGAAAAGGCTATTAAAGAAGCATATCATGTTTTGTGTGATAATTGCGCTCGTTCAAAAGGTGTATGTGCAAAATGTCTAGAGAAGAAGGAAGTCCTTGTAACGTAAGTTTTTTTTTTCTTTTTTTCAAAGTGTTATCATACAATTATTAATTTACAAATGAATAGTAAGGATGAAATTAAGACCAATGTTGATGAGATTAAGGAAGAACAAGAATTAGAACGAATGCTGAGCAGAATGACGCTTCGTCAAAGACGAAGTTATTTGCGTAAATTAGAAAGAGGAGACGATGTATCTGGTATTGTACCTAAGGAAGGTGAAAGTGATTTCGACTTTGAGGATAGTGAATTTGAGTTTGACGATGATGAAGATGATGAAGATAATGAAGAGAGCAATGACGAAGAAGAAAATAAATAATCAAAAAAAAAAAAAAAAAAAAAAAAAAAAAAAAGAGTAGTAAAATGAATTTTATACATCATGTAAAATACCCTTTTTAAAAGAATATATATACAAATATAGAAGAAATAAAGTAATAGTTTTTTTTTAATATTTTTAAATGAGAAGCTTGAATGGATAGCCACCATTCTTAACTCTAAAAAGTGCGAATAAAGCACTAAATATGAAAATAAAGCAAGCCATCCAAATATAGGCACTGATACGTTGAATTTTTTGATCTTCAATTTGAGGGACTGACTTGATTAAAGCAACCATTGAAAAGGCAAGGATCCCATCTAGATGACAATAATTAATAAATGATATATTCACTTTAAAAAGAATGAACTTACAAATGCTGGCTACAATCTGAGGCTCAACACCAAATTGAGAAGAAAAACTGAAAAAAAAAAAAAAAGACGCAAGTTATTTTATATACTTATAACTTTTAAAGAGTCCAAATTATTACCCTGATGCAATGTAATTAATTTCACCGTTTCTACCAGGCATCAAATAGGGTGGTGAACGAATCTTATTCCACATATATCCTGAGGTCATAACCAAGATGACCAAAATGGAGATAGCAGCCCATGTATTTCTATGACATATAATAAAAGTGAAATGACGATACATAAGTTTAAGAGCAGCAGCAGCTCCAATAGCCAAGAAGATCTTAGTAACAAGTTTAAAGTAATTGACAGGTCGAGAAACTGTAACTCTAAGACCAGACTCCTGACTTAAAAATTGAGCAAAATTTTCTGCAGAAAATCCACTAAATACATTTTAATATTTGGCATCATTCATAATGTTTTCTTCATGTAATTTACCTTCTCCCCAAGTCATATTTAACATATTCTTTACGTTCTCCAGCTTTTTGAGGAGGGAAATAGAATACATTAGGTGCGGACATAATCTTGAGCTATTATTGTATGTAAAATTAAATGATGGTTTCGTTTTTTAAATTGGATGTATTTTCTTACTTTTTGGAAAATAGCTTGTCCATCTTTGAAATCCAAATGTCCAAAAAAGAGATTATTACTATTTTTATTTTTTTGAAAGCCTTTTGCAACTAAAGCAAATTCAGGATCAAATTCACTTTAACGCGTTCATGAGTATACATATATATCTATATATATAGTCCAAACATCTAAATAGAATAAGCTTACCGACAAGGTACACAATTAAATTGAGAATCGAGAGCTGTTAATAAAACAACTAGTCCATAATCACGCTTTCCTTCGGTAAATCTATCATAAGTATTGGAATTCAAATTGACAATACCATTACCACTTTCAGCAAGTGATATAAGCTTTTCTTTTTTAGGATCTAGTTTTGCTAAAGTAATACTAATAAAAAGAACGAATGTTAAGATGAAAGAAATAGGCGTTTTCATTTCAGATGTATTGATTAAAAAAGATAAATAAATAAACTTAACGTTATAAAAGTTAATATACAATCTGACTTTTATTTTGTGATACATGCTCTCTGAGTCGCGCTGCTTTATTTTTTTCTATTTCCTAGTTAATAAGTATTTAGTTTAATAGGTGAGGAGGGTATATTCTCTTTTCAAAAACCTTGATCTATTTTACTCCTGTATTTTATATAGTCTAAAATACATTTTAAACGGTTTTATTTACTATCCAAATAACACTCTTCAAAAGCTCTTAGATAATCCTTTAGATTTCTTTTGTTGATGAAATATTTAATTGTAACTATTCACGTTCAAGCTTTTGAATAGTAAGACTATTTTGAAGCATTCAGTGGAAATTGTACAATTAAGTAAATGATTTATATTAAATACTAGATACAAAGAAAGTACTGGCAACTCAGTTGTTCATAGGAAGTTTGGAAAACATTGTATTCCGAAATTATATACTTTCTTTGATTAATAAAGATTTTTTTTTTTTATCTAATGTATAAGGATAATATATAATCACTGAATATTTAATTGAGAAAAGGAAAGAAAACTTTTAAAATAGACAATGTCTTTCCAATAATCTAAGCTTGATTGTATATAAATCTATATTCTTTTTACTAGTAAGTAATGATTCATGTAGTAAAATAAAATTTTCTTTAAATATTGTATATGAGATATCAATAGTGAAAGATATAATGTATAACATAATAATGAAAGAGTATCAGACAAATAAAGGCTGTCCAGTGATATCTATATATTTGTATATGTATATAGTCACAAATGATCATACAACAAACTCCTTAGTTTCAGTAGCTTTTCTCATCTAAATGGTAATGCTCGCCTTCTTAATCCAGAGCAGAAAAACAATTGAATGTAATAATGCAGAAATATGCTCAATTAGAAGAGTATTTCTCTTACTGTAAAACTTAATTCTTGTCTTCTTTTCCATGCTGTTCGGGGATAACATTACCAGTTTCATTTAAAAG
Source organism: Cokeromyces recurvatus (assembly GCF_025118155.1). NCBI lineage: Eukaryota > Fungi > Mucoromycota > Mucoromycetes > Mucorales > Mucoraceae > Cokeromyces > Cokeromyces recurvatus. Next base: position 128,694 of record NW_026251435.1, read on the forward strand.
TGGGAACTCAAAAAGGCCTTACTAAGAAACTATGATATTCATGGAGAATTTACATTATAGTTAAAGACTGTGTTGTATATGAGCGACACCCATGCCTTTCATAGATAGTTCGAGTTACTTTTCCATAAACATTTAAGATTTAATAAGTTCTTGTATTATCTTGACAAAAAGTAATGTAGTTTAAAGAAGAAAAAAAAACGTTTACATGTAAGTTTAGTCATATTTTAACTAATAATTGTATTTAGTTTCAACATAATAAGCTGGGATATTCTTTCAAGAAACAAAAGTAAAGATTTACAAGTTTTACATTTATTTTGATTTTCAGAAAGAGATAGAAATAATCTTCCATTATAAAAGCGAACTAATTAAGGAATAAAGAAAATGTAGTCTATTTGAATTGAAAGAAGAAATAAAATAATCATCAATACTATAGGAAATAGACAAGTAGATATAAATTATGTAATTGACGAATCGATTACTAAGCCTTTAATAACAAAGGATATAGAAGACATCCTTTTTTTTTATTAGGAATCGTTATCAGATCAATCTATACACTTATTATTATTATCAAAGAGATAAATAAATTTAAGTATGTATACCTTATTCGTCTTTATCCTCTACCTGCCTTTCCTGATTATACCAAAAGTTAACGAGATAACTTTGGATATAAGTCATTTAGTTCAGAAAAGCTGTTCTCCCACTATATTAGGCAAAAATATAATAAACTGTAAGACACTTTAGATTACTTTAAAATTTTATTGCTATTATGATCATATACAGTACAAATGTATATATGATCCTGATACTTTATCACACTATACAATGTAATATTGATAATAAATCTTTAAAATTCATTCAATAACTCGATAATACATGTTTAGTTAATGAATTAAATATTTTGTTTAATTCATACAAGTTATTTCTTATCGTAAATGTATACATCTTATATATAAAGGGGAAGGACAATTTCTATATTGATATGGGCGATATAAATATATAGTTATTTTAAATAGTATATTTAATATTTCTATAACTAACACTATCTATAAACAAATAAAGCAGATTAGTAGTAAATTCCACTTTTTAGGAAAACTAGCAGTAAACTACATTTTGTTTATTATCAGATTCTATTTTATCTTAAAAGAGTTGAGTTAAAAGTTCTTCTGGGTTTTTAAGACTGTATTCATGTTTATAAAACTGTCCTATTTGAAAAGTAAAAATTAATTGGTAATTCGGTCTTTATTCGATTTACCTACTTTATGTTTTGTGTATTGTGACATGGATGGAAGTAATATAAATTTCTACTTGAATGATTGATTTAAAGTTTACCCAATTAAAGAGTCAAATCACATAATGTACTCTTTTTAGGATATTGGAATAACTTTGTATTCATCTATGAGATAAAAATATTTATTAGATACAATTTTTTTTTTTTTTTTTTAATAAATGTAACAAGTATAATCAGATATATATAGTTTCCGGGAAAAAAAAATAGATAAGAATTTATAAATTTTATAAATGTTAATACTAAACTTAGGTTTTGTTAATGGGTCATAAAAATGCATATCTTTTGGTACTATTTGCATGTAGTGTTATTTTTATTTTTTATTTTATTTTTTAGTATTCTAGTTTCTACATAATTCAATTTTTAGTATTTCATTTAATACTGTATTTCAATATTTATACGTTATAGCTGTTACATGTATGTTACCAGATTCAAGCGCCTCGAGCCAAATATCAGTAACCTATTCCTGATTCGGATTACCAATTAAAAACTCAAAAAAATAAAATAAACAAGTATTAATAGTTTTCTTTAAAATCTGTATATATTTAAGGATAAGTTTAAGTCAGTATTCCAGAGGTTGATTGGTATAGCTTTATTGCTTTAGATAGAAGAATGGGCTAATTAACCATTTTACTATATTTATCTGAATTAAGAAATAACAATCAAAAAGGGATAACAACTACTTAGTTGTTAGTGTAACATATTAACTAATAAGAATCACGAGAGATAACGAATATACATCTGTGTATTCATATACAGTGCCCACAGCACTAATTCGCATTGATCCAATAAGTCAATTCACGCAAAAAAAAAAAAAAAAAAAAAAAAAAAAAAAAAAAAGAGAGAGAGAGAGAAAAGAAAGGAAAAAAAAGCATAGTTCAATTTGCAAAATTTATAATAAATAGACAATTTATACTGGCAGTTTATCTAAATAATCTTCAAGTACATTTACAGAAATTAAACAAATGTTTTCTGGGAACTTGATCGCATGCCTCAGCAATTCTGGTTTTCAAATCCCCTGTATTTCCGAACTGACTTCGTCTCACCTTTACCTTTTACAACTGTCCAGAACTGCTTATATAGGGTTCAGCTCAAAAAAAAAAAGGGAGGGAAGGTAAACATATCCATACTTTTTACTTTCAATCAACCAAGTGAGCTCACCATCCTTACCGTGGAGAGATGAGTTATCTATAATCTTATAAAAACCCTTAAACTGAGAACATTAATCCGTTTCATCCATGGTTTTTTTTATACTGAAGCTGGTATAATGACTATTGTTGGTTTCACCCGGTGGTTTCGCTTTCACTGCTATTTGATATATATATACAAGCTATATAGCTTATTCTCTGTTTGTTACTTCACTACTTGCTTTGGGCATCTTTTATTTGATAGTGATAATTATTATTCTACAAAACAATTAGTAAACCAACATAATTAGTTTTAAAAGGTTTTAGTGTACAACATTACAATGAGCCTCTAACTATCAATTCAATATCAGGGTTCTCATCTGGTCATTGCTTTATCTAATTACATTAGAACAACAATTAACTATTATACTTACACGCACTTCATTACTACGCTCTCTATATTGCCTCTATTCATAGCGTTTCCATAATAGGTCAATTCACTAATACAATTGCCATTTCTTTTGTTCTTCACTTGTAACCGCTGCTCATACTCATGTTACCTTCCTTTTTGTTATAAATACTAACCATTTTTCAAGCTACAATAAAACATCACTCTTAACTTTAAAACTTTTAACGAACTCAACATTTGACCTCAGAATATATATCATTGACAGGTTCATATTAATTTCTGTACAATACGTTTCTATTTAAGCCACTGATGGCTGGTAGATTTAGTAATTGTAAACAACACGAATCTAAAGACCCCTCTATATTGTGCTTCTGAGATTACTAAACCTTGAATCGTGGATTTAATACTTTATTGTAAGACGCGTATATCATTTATAGCATTGTAATGTGTGCGAATACAACACTTGTGAAAACATTAAGGTTAATCTTTATGTAGTTGATATACTGGGCTACTAATTGTTTTGTAGAATAATAATTATCACTATCAAATAAAAGATGCCCAAAGCAAGTAGTGAAGTAACAAACAGAGAATAAGCTATATAGCTTGTATATATATATCAAATAGCAGTGAAAGCGAAACCACCGGGTGAAACCAACAATAGTCATTATACCAGCTTCAGTATAAAAAAAAACCATGGATGAAACGGATTAATGTTCTCAGTTTAAGGGTTTTTATAAGATTATAGATAACTCATCTCTCCACGGTAAGGATGGTGAGCTCACTTGGTTGATTGAAAGTAAAAAGTATGGATATGTTTACCTTCCCTCCCTTTTTTTTTTTTTTTTTTTTTTTTTTGACCTGAATGGACTTATTGGATCAACGGGAATTGGTGCCGTGGGCACTGTATATATATTTTAGTTGGCTACATTCTTTTACTACAAGTAAATCAAGTGCGAACAGAAAGATATATCTTTTAGTGTACATTAGAACACGTATTTGTGCATAAATTATTCAAACTAAATAGTCTCCATTAATTCTAGGTTATTGTGGCTACTAGCTATTTATAATTAGAAGAGGTGCATTTTGATTAATAATCTATTGCACATGATGAATTTGAATATTATAATTTTAAATATGTGGGGGATTTTGATTTAAAGTCTGAAATACCCTTTAATAATAAAGAGGTATATTTTGTTTACGATACTATAAATTGACTTTATTTTATTTTATTTTCTATAATTAAGCTGGTTGGTGAACTTTTAGTTTGACAAGCAACCAAATATATATAAGTATATAAAAAGGAAACAAAATCAGGTAGGGTGTGGGTATTCTACTATTTTAAAGATGTTATGAATAAACAGCTTAATTAACTTGATTATAGATATAAGCTATTAGTGTCAATATATTGCAGAATATATACCTTTTTTTTTTTTTTTGCATGCATCAAGTCTACCAATATTGAATAAAAAAACTAATTTACTTGAAATGCTTTAAGAAAATTAATCTGATTTCCAAATCTAATTCTGTTGTACTACTTTAGCCCTGTTGTGAAATTGTACGTTAAACATTTTGTATAGAAGATAATTCTATTTCTAATTATTTGTCTGGTTTTCTTAACCTTACATTGTGTAGGATATCTTGTATAGAAAGTAAAACCAAAAAAAAAAAAAAAAAAAAAATACAAGTCTTTAATATTAAAATAAAATTTGAGGAATATACAGGCTATACATTATATTTCAGTACGTCTATAATGCAATTAACTTCCTCTGTCTGTCTGCCCTTTTCTTCTCAGCTTCTTTTTTCTTTTGATAGAAGCTTGATTTATGTAACATTTGTACGCAAAAGGAAATTATTGTATTTAGTAATCACATTCATATATAAACTTACTGTAATTATGTAAAATAAAGAAGAATTGTATGCAATATATTACATTTACTTTCCATTCTGACATATCTTGTAATAATAATATAAAGGATAAATTATATCATATAGGAATGCATGAGTAAATGTCAATTATTAAAGCAGCATGATGAGTACTATTGAATACAAATACAACTATTCTTATTTTAAACCATTTATCCCAAGTTGTTTTTATTAGTATAAAACATAAATTAAGTTGTAATTATATAACTTTTTGGGAATAATAATATTTTATTACACTTACTAATACAAGCATATAATGTGTTGCTGCTTTATATGAATTATTATATATAGCCTGATGTGAAAAAAAAAAAGAATAACTAAAATGGTTAAACACGAGGTGCACAATTTTAGTGCTTCACTGAAATAAGGTTATTTGTTACAAAAAAAAAAAAAAAAAAAAAAAAAAAAAAAAAAAAGGTTTATATATTTGGCAAGCAGGGATAATAGAATAAAACATAAAGCAAGGTCTGTGGATAATATAGAATATGACATTATTTATTAAACAACGGATATAAAGAAGAAGAGCAATTTTATTCAAGTATTTTATGCCTCATCTACTTTTGATGATTATATCATGCTGGTCTGTTCATTCCTTGAAAGAGTGGCGGCTACTTTAATCGGAGAAAGTGCACTGATAAATTAAAGAAAGTAAGACAAAGTGATTACAGATAAAGAAGGGTTAAAGTGGCACGTTATTTATTATTTTCAAAAGAATTATCTTTGATCTATTTTAAAAATAATTAACTATATTTTTTGGTTTTTAAGCTCATGCAACTAAATCTTGTTAGCACACAATGTTGCCTTAATATTTAAACTTTTTTTTTGTTTGTCCACCCAATTAAGGATCTTCACCTTCTTTAAATACAGGAATCCTGTCTATCCCCTCTCCCCTTTCTTGACGTAGTACATTGTATTTCTCTCCCTCCCCCTCTCCCAACTTTATTTTATTTTATTAGCATATATTAAGTTTTTTTTTTTTTCTTTTCTAGTTTATAAACTAAATTTTAACTTTTTTTTTTTTTCTTTTCCTTTTCTATTGACTTTATACTTTCTTTTCCTTTATATTCACATTTATTACATATATATATAAATATATATATATTTTATGTATTTTTAATATCTATTTCTTCTTTTTTAAACAAATAATAAGCCTCTTTAATATTATACAACTTTTTTTTTTAAAAAAAATGAGCTATACTCGAGTTATGCCAAATATCAAGCCCCTTCCTCAACAATTAGATACTTATACTGAAATGAATTATTTTAAAAATCAGCAATATCAGCAAAATAATCATTCAATTTATCGTCCTGCATACCATAGGATCCCATCAACACCATCTTCCCGTCAAGTGAAAGATGCCTGGACTTCTCTTTCTCCTGAAACCTCTCCAATCGTTGTCCCTTCCATGTCAATACAATCACACTATTTTTATCAACCTAATAATATTAGAGCCTATTATCCTTCAAATAAGCCTCTAACTAATGTAAGTACTATGCAATTCAACTCTTATATATAAAATGAAAGCTTATAATTTATTTCCCGCTTTAGTATCACCCCACATCAGTTCATCATACATTAGTAGATATGAATTACGCTCCTATTCACCATACTTTAGAGAACGCCATCATCACTTATGATATTATTGAACAGCAAAACTTTCAAAAAGATTTAGTAAAGGATGTTTTCTTTTCTCCAGCTATAGATACTTGCCGAGAAATGTCTCCTCAACAAAGCGACAACGAATCTGATATAATCTCTACTACTTCTTCATCATCATCATCATCTTCTTCTTCTTCTTATTTTTCTTCACAAAAATCTCCTAGTGAATTGTTACTAGATAATAGTAATGAAACTCTTTTTGACTTTGGTCTTGATTTAGCTACTATTAGTACCACTGATACATATCAGTCCACAACAAGTTCTTATGAAGAAGTTATGTTATCTGCTGTTAACAAAAATAAACCCACGTTTACTCTTTCAAATTTAAAATCTTATGATACGTTGAGCACATTGTCTGATCTACCTACCCCTCCTGCTTCTTCAAGTGACTCGGACCATGGTTATACAGGTATACAAACTAAACGTCGTTGCTCTGATTCTGTTCTTCAAGATCGTTTGAAAAAGAAGAAGCGTTCTACTGCTCATTTAAGAACTTCTTATCACTGTCTACCTACGACTGCTATTGCTACTACTACTACTACTACTACTCTTCCTATCGATTCTCCTTATATATTATCAACTTTAAAACAAGAAGATAATTTTCTTATTAACAATTATAATTGTTTTGATGAAGGAAACTTTGAACAAGTTCAAAATAGGTAAAAATACTCACATATATACAACCTCTTTTTTTGTTATTATCTTTATTAAATATTTATATTGATCTTGATTTTTTATAGATCATCCCTGGAAGATAACCGATTTGATTCTAGTTTAACTCCCGCATCAGAATTCCGACAGGATACTTTCAAAGATGAAGATACATTTTCAACGACTTCATGGGAAGAAGAGGGATTATCAGATTCGTGCGGTAGTGAAGATGAAGCTTTTGTAATACCATCCAAGATGAGTCATACTTTAAAATCTTTTTCATTTAATGAAATGAAAGAGATGTACCAAACGGAGCAAATACAATTACCAAAGACCTCTCCTCGTCCAACTGCTTATCCTACTATTTATCAAAAATTAACAAAAGCTAATATCGATTGGTGTCGATACTGTGGTACAACTGAGGGCGTTAATTGGCGTCCAGGACCATGGGGAAAACGAACACTATGCAAGTAAGTATATTAGATAAATGTAGAGGGGGAGGGAGGAGAAAAAAAAAAAGGGCTTCAAATGATATAACACAGCTAATATATATTAAAAAAAAAAAGTAAACATGGATGTGATTATAAAGGATATGGATTTGCATGTAAATTACCTCGACTTGATCTTACAGAATTTATAAATGAATCTATTCATGACCGAAAACGACCTGTTTTACAACTTTATTGCTCAATCTGTCAACGTAAGGAATCATGGGAGGGCAATGTTCTGGTTCGTTGTGAGGGATGTCCTAAGGCTTATCATCAAAAATGTCATCACCATCATAATAAACTTAATGACAGTTTTGTCGCATCAAATGAAATATGGTTTTGTGATGCAACATGTGCTGAGAATGCCCAACGCAAGCGAATCATTGTTGAATTACCTCGTAAACGTCTTCCATTAATGCGTTCTCCTAAAAATATCTTATCTATAAACTCTGTTTCTTCTGATACCTCTCGAGCAATAACAACAAAGTTTTATAGTGGCGAATCTTCCCCTATGTTTACAAGATAAAATACCTATTATTATATTCTTAATTTATACATGTATATATTCATATATTTTTTCCCCTTTTTTTTTTAAAAAAAAATTTTTTTTCTATGCTACAATTACTTTATATCATTTATATTTATTTATATATTTCTTTTTTTCTTCTTCTTTTATGTAGAATATATCATCATCCTTGTATTAATAACAGTAATAAATTATTCCTAATTCACTATATAATTGTTGAATTTTGTTGTAAAAAAAAAAAAAAAAAAACTTCTCTTCATCCATTCCTTCCTAGTCTCCTAAATGAAGATGAAACCAGTATAGCAGCTACAATTTTAAGAAGCAAAAAAATTGCCTTCTGCCAGAATCGAACTGGCGACCTTCTGCTTACTAGGCAGACGCTCTGCCAACTGAGCCAAGAAGGCTTTTGTTGGTTTTGGGATAAGGTATATTAGCTATAACTATATAATCCAAAATTTTAGCAGTCACAGTATCGATGACATCATCTTTAATGCTTTCAAATTTAATCATAATAGATTTTTTTGATTTTATAATATAAATGGAGGAGCTTTTCTTTTGATAATAAATTTATAGAGTAAATTGAGTAATTAATATTGTTATTGTGGTCGTTTAGGAAGTGAAATTATTTTTTGTCTTAAGTGCAAAGAAAAAAAAAAAAGGACAAGTCAGTGAAAACCCTGTATACTTTTTATTGGAAGAAACTAATACAAAGAAAAAAAAATGTCAGGGGCTATCTGTATATTTTTACAAGATTAGCGATATACATGACTTGAACAATAAAACATTATGCATAAATATTGTCTCCAAACAATTCTGCATGCAATAAGTTATATAAATATGTATACATTTTTTTTCTCTTTTTCTTCTCTGAGCTGTCACTGTTACTAGAATATAACAAATTATTATTTTCCGGATAAGCAACGCGTTAATATCAATTCACAGTAAATTTTCCAGCTACAACAATACCAATTATTTATGCGTTACTATTATTATCATCCTCTGAAATATTATTACATAACACTATTTAAGATTATAGATGCATATATAATATGTATAGCTTATAAATAATTATGTACTTGCATATAATAGCTATTGTTATAGAACAAGCTCTGGATATAAGCATAAGTAATATTATAGTAGATGAATTACATAATAAAAGATAAACTATAAGCCTGAATATGAAATAAAACTCTGTATATAACATCTTGTAAATAATATAAAGCTTCTTATTGACATTCAATCGTCTAGATGTATCAACTATAAAACATCGTATTATTTCTGAAATATTTATTTTTATAACCTTGACAAAGGATTCAGGTCGTCTTTGATCCAATAAAATAAAGCTATAAAAAATATGAGGAACATATACTCAAATTAGACAATTTAAAACTTAATCAGATCATTATAACACCCAATAGATAATCTATAGATATCAGATTCTTGAAGCAACAAGACGTATATATCTGAATACTAACACTGTTTCATGACTTATCTCTTTTGTTTCTTTGATTCAGGATTCATTAGTATAAATATAAGCAGTTGTTTAGACACAAAATAATCGAAGAACCTTTAATCCTTATTTTTTTATTTTATTTTTCTTTTATTGAATAAAAAATAGTCTCATACTAACTATACTTCCTTTTGTTCCTTTTCTCTTTTCTTTTCTCTTTCTCTTTTTATTTTCCTTTATTATATAACATTCCATCACAACATATATGACTTATCCTTGTAATTATGATTACAAGTTAAACTTGGACAATTATAATGAATTTATATGGGTTCAAATCTGCTATATCAAATTATGTATAACCTTCTTTATTGAATAAAGGGAATTAACAACCTGGTCATTTTTCTTATACGAAAATAGTGTGCCTAAAAATTTTATTGTTTTCTTCTGCATTTCTCTGGTAAAGCCACAGAAATAAAATCACAAAAATACACTCCTCTCTACTACACATAATGCCAATGGTATGTATATAAGGCCCTTCACAAGCAATTCCAATTTATCTCTCCAATTACATTACAAGTCCATTTTTTTTTTTTTTTTTTTTTTTTTTTTTGTGGCCGTCCTGATTTTTCTAAACACTAGAATATACTATTATGTTTTGCCCCAAATTTGATAATTCAGAAATTGATCTTTTAGAACAAATAATGGTTTATCAGCAACAAATTGAACTAATAGAGGAAGAAATGGAAAAAGAATATCAAAACTATAGCCATTATTTGATACAACAGTAACTGCAGTACGACTTTATGGCAATGGAATTCTGTCGTCAGTAAGGAGTTTCCATTCGGGTCCTACCTGTATTCATGGCCACTAGGACACGTAGAGTTAATAGCCGTGTCATTGCTCCATATTCTTGGTTTGAATGCTAACACCCAAGACTCACTGATCTGGATAACCCTAACCAACAACTTTACTCTAGATAAGTTTCTTGATGTAAACAGTAGAGTATTTAGTTATCGTGCTACTTACGTATGTCACGAACTACGTTTGATTAGCTATTTAACAGGCTGATGGTACATCCAATGCTTACATTAGATGTTCCAAACGCACGGCGAGTATACCAACAGATTGCCATAACACTATTAATAATTTCAAATGTTTATCATAGATATAGACATATATACATGCATCTTGGAGTATCTTATGGTAGCTATCGTAATTTTACAACAAGGACATGTCAAACCATTAGAGATGTACTTAGGCATCATAAATCAAAGCTAACAGATCCAGAAAGAGCAACCAATATCGCTCTTGGTTTTGAATTTCCACAAACAAGGCATGACAATGATAACAAGGATTAGCGTTTGCCTAATGTGATTGGAGCTCTTGATGGTAAAAACATAGTGATTCACAAGCCATTGCCAGCTGCTTATGGTTCGATGTTTCGCAATTGTAAAAATGCTTATTCCGTTAAGTTAACTGCAGTATGCGAAGCAAGCTGTAGGTTTACTTATTTACGTGTTGGTGATTCAGGTAACTGTTTTTAAAAAAAGACATGTAAAGCTTTTAATAACTAGTAAGATCTCACAATTGCTGCTATGTAATATCCTTAGAGTTGAGTTTGAAGAGAGAGTTTTCTTATTGGATAAGAAATAAATAATACTTATAAAGGTATTTTGTTAAGAATAGAATAATCTTTATTGATATAAAAGTTATCAGGTATTTATACTAATTCGCATTTGCGGTTGGTAATATATATGGAAATAATATTTATGTTTAACTGGTTGTTGTGAAAGAGAGCTCAGCTTGTTAATTACCATTAATAAAGTGGAGGGCTAATAGTAGACTAGAGGATCAATAAAAGTGAGATATTCCATTTTTGTATATTGACCAATTATGGCAAACTTAAACGTTTACATGCTGCAATATTCTGTAGTGACTATTTTTTTTCTCCTTGGGTTACGTCATATCGTTTAGAATCAAGACTCCTTAAAAAAAAAGAAAAAAAAAAACAAAATTTTGTCTTTTTTCTTTAAATGATGCACCTTTAATACTTGTGTCGTTATACGGCTAGTTGCAGACGTGCCTACTAGGTTTCTCGGATTAGAAATATGATTATGGGATTGTTAGCATTTAGGATCTGAGGGACTTCTCTATCATACGGCTAATTGCAGACGTGCCTACTAGGTTTCTCGGATTAGAAATATAATGATGGGATTGTTAGCATCTGGGGGTCTGGGGGACTTTTCTTACTGGCCGGCTAGTTGCAGACGCTGCCCGTAAAGGGCTTCTCGGATTAGAAAGACATTAGGAAAAGTATCTGATGCTGACTTCTCTAGTGTAAAGCTATCATACGGCTAGTTGCAGAAGTTGCCTCTACTGGGTTTCTCGGATTAGAAATATGATAGTGAAAAGGATTAGCATCATTTTGGGGTCTGGGGATGGGAATAGACTGTCTCTACCTTCTCGTGGTTATTCCTGTGAGTAAAAGCTTATTGCTTTGAAACCAAACGAGACTTTATATATAATTTATGAAGTATTTTAAAATATAAACGCTTTTACATACTGTTAAATAAAATAAAACCTAATTTTTTTTTTTAAAAAAACTAAGACAAGCTTGATTATCTTTATTAAGGAACAAAAGCTTTATTTATATGAAGGCGGCAGATTTGCGGCGAAAAGAGTAAGCCAAAGATGGTACAATTTCAAAACTATTAACAATGAGCTCTGTGTTTTTTTTTCTGTCATTTATAGTGTTATGATTGTAATCGTTTTTACAACTAAGTTAATAGAAATAAACTATCATTTATTTAAATAATAAAGAGTTTATTCGAATAAAACTAGTGTATTGTACTTCACAGCCTAATATTCACTCTACACTCAGTTTTAATAATAGTCATTGTTAGAATGTTCGAGCAATCATAATAATTATATACATAATTCAAACAAGATTATGATGTTATATTCAATTACATAATTATTTATAAGTCATACATATTATATATAGATAGCTATAAAGATGAATATTGTTATGTAATAATATCTTGTAGGATAATAATAATAGTAGCATATAAACAATTGGTATTGTTATAGCTACATATTCATTGTGAATTAATATTGACGCGTCGCTTACCCCAGAAATAATAATTTAATATTTTTAGTAACAGCGACAGCTCAGGCAGAAAAGAATTAAAATAGATCTTATTGTAGGCAGAATTATTCAGAGAAAGTATTTATGACTAATGCTTTATTATAGCCATATTTGCTTATCCAAATCATAGTTCTATTAATATCACTTACCTTGTAAAAAACATATAAATAACCCTTCACATTTTCATATAATTTTTCCTTGTACAATTTTTGTATTATTCTTTTAAATAAAAACTATACGAAGTTTTCACAGACTTGTCTTTTGTCTTTTCCTCTTTCTTTAACTTTTTGCTTATCAAAACAATCGTATCATTTCCAAATATTTATTTTTATAGCCCTGACAAAGGATTCAGGTCTTCTTTGATCCAATAAAATGAAAATATAAAAGATATCAGGAACATATACTCAGATCAAAAAATAAGTTTTTTTTTTTATTTAAAACTTAATCAGATCATTATAACACGCAATAGATAATCCTTATAAATCAGTAGCTTGAATCAACAAGATGCATATTTGAATACTAACACTGCTTCATGACTCATGTTCTTTGACAGCTATTTTTATTTCTTTGATTCAGGATTCGTTAGTATAAATACAAGCAATTGTGTAGGCACAAAATAATCTTTATATCATTTTTTTTTTACATTGAATAAACACAGTCTCAAACTATACTTCCTTTTGTTTTCTTTCCCTTTCTCTTTTTCTTTATTGTATTTTACATACCATCACAGCCATAATCCTATTAAATTTATATTATTACGTAATACAATGTATATGATTATTTTTAATGCTCGAATACTCTAACAATGACTGTAATTAAAAACTAGATGTAGCATAAATACTATACTGCCTGCAAAGTACGATATACTAATTTCATTCGAATAACTTTTTTTATTCCTACTAACTTAGTTATAAAGGCGACTACAATCATAACATTTTTAGTGTCGTTTGAAGAAGCCCAAATTAAGAAGTTATTGTTTGATTTTTTGTAGTTGAATAGTTTTATATTTAATTTTATTTCTTTATTGCTTTTACTTTTTATTTTATCATTTCTCGCAACAGCACCCCAAACGTATCATAGTTGTGTTGTCTTGGACTTAGATTCACTTGGCAATAATTAATAATTTAAAACTGAAAATTGACAATTACTTTCATTAACAATGAAGATATATATATACATGTTTGTATATTCTTTTGACGGTCTACTGATTCGCAATTCTGACACCTTCTAGAAGACGATTGAGATATTCATCAATAATAATCATAGCAGGATGAACTCCTCTGAAATCACCCTCTAGGACTTATTGGATCTATCGTTTGTTTCAGTGTAGTATCCGTCTTCTAGGCTGTAGAGAAGCTTTACACCTTCTTTTAGCTACAACAATTTTCTGAACTCGAAAATAATAATAATAAAAAAAACTATTTTAAAAAATATAAACTTAATTTTGAAAGTCGTATCAATCAGAAAAAATATTTAATATTATTATAATCACGTATATTTCACTAATATTATACAAAGCTAGATAAATGCCTTTTCTTCTATTTGTGATATTTCTAAAAAGATAAATATATAATTATTATAAAAGATAAACAAAGCCATCAACGAGATCGAATAATAGTAGTTGATGTTCTTGGCAGGTCGAATGAGGGATTTTTTTTTTATTTATGAATTTAAATTGATAAAAATAGTTAAAAAGATGTCCGAGATAAGGTATTCTGCATCACAAAAAAAAAAAAAAAGTTATTAGTTATGACTGAATGGCATATAATATTATGGATGATATGAGCTGTTAGCTACTGCATGTCTTATTATTATTATTTTTTTTCTAAAGAAATAAATAATGATAGCTTCTTCAGAAGAAATAAAATCTTCTTGTTTAATCAAGAAAATTGTTATATTATGACAAGGTTGACATCTATTTTATATTATTATTATTATTATTTTTTATCACGAAACAAGAGGTATTATTAATATAAATGTGATCTTGGTAAGCAGCAAAAGAAGAATAGCATTTAATAAAAAAATTGTTATTTATATAACATGAAATTTATTCTTTCCAAAGAACAATTGTGGCGATTACTAAAAATATAATAAATTATTATTTCTAGAGTAAAACGTAACGTGTCAATATGAATTCATAATGAATGTTCCAACTATAGCCAACAATATCAGTTGTTACATAATAATATACTACTATTATTATCATTCTATATGATATACGATTACGTAATAATAGCCATCATTATGTTAATGTATACATAATATGTATGTCTATAAATAATTGTGTAGTTGATTAGAACATTCAACAACTTACTGAATTCTTATTACTTTATGCTCAATAACTATTATTAAAAAAAACTGAGTAGAGCAAAGTTATTGTTGGTAGAGAAAAGAAGAAAATGATGTTATGACAAAGTCTTTTAGTATGTTTACCAGATTAGTTATCATATAAGAAAAATCTCATCAAGCTGTTTTTTTAAATTCTTTACTTTAAATATATCCCACTACCACTAACTAGTGTAAAAAATAATAATTACTACATTTTAAACATGAATGATAATAATAACCAAAAGGAAAAAAAAAAAGGAGAGAGGGAGGAAGGAATGAAGGAAAGTCAAGGATAATGTATAATTTTCCTATATACATATATACATATATATATATACATATATATATTTTTTTTCCTTGCTTAATTATAATCTTCAATTCTACTTTCTGAAGGCAATTCTCCAAGTTTAGCTAATTTTCTTTTGACTAATTCTACTTTCTTCCATACACGTAGAAAATTTTTGCCCGCCAAACCGATCAAATCATCATCAGACCAACCTCGACGGATCAGCTCTGCAAAGAGATCAGGATATTTCGACACATCTTCGAGGCCAACTGGAGTTTCTTCGATACCATTGTAATCAGCACCTAAACCGACACGATCATGACCTGCAACAGCCGCAATATGCTCAATATGATCCGCAACATCACTTAATGTAGCTTTCCTGGTTGGATCAGTACATTGAACGAAGGCATTGTAAAAATTGACCATCACAACGCCATCTGTTTCATGTAAACGTTTTAGAACTGCATCGGGCACGTTGCGTTCGATAGGACAAAGCGCATGGCTAGATGAATGAGAAAATAAGACGGGCGCACGAGTTACGTTCAGAACGGCATGCATCGTAGAATGAGCCACATGTGAGATATCGACCATCATCCCAAGCCTGTTCATCTCACGTACAATCTCCTTACCAAACTCTGTTAAACCTAATCCCTTTTCAAAGGCTGGAGCCTGACTGTCACAACAGGATTCAGCCCAGGATGTATGACAATTATGTGTCAAGGTCATGTATCGTGCACCGGCTTCATACAACTGTCGAAGTGCTACCATCGAGTTGGCAATCATCTGACCACCCTCAATACCCATAGCTGACGCAATCTTTCCACGTCGCATAGCACGTTGGAACTCCTTTGGATGAACTGCTAGATGGAAAGTGTCGGGATACAAATTAATCATGCGCTTAATCACATCGATATTCTCCATCGCTTTTAACACTTGATTTGCCTTGCTATCTTCGCATTCATAATAAATACTCCAAAATTCGCCTCCAACTTGTCCTCGACGAAGACGTTCAATATCTGTATGTCCCCAATCAAAATGTGTAAAATTCAAGTGATTGATTTTACCATTATAAACAAAAGCTAAATGTCTATATGCATGTAAAAATTAACGTGATATATCTATATATTAAGGAAAAGGAAAAAAAAAAAAGAAAAGAAAAAAAGAAAATGAAATACATACAATGGCAGATCATTATGTGTATCAATCACTGGGTTATGACCAAGTAATTTATGAGCATGGTCAATTGCATCTTGTTTCTTGTAAAATCGTGTACTAAAAGGAGCTTGTTCAGCTAAACCATCAAAAGCTTGTATTAAAGGTAAACCCAAAGCAGCAGCAATGGTAACTACAGACCAATGAACCATGCTTAAATTTTTCTTTTCTTTTTTTTTATATACTTTTCAATAAAAGAATCATTTTATTATTTCTGAGGCTTAAATATGTTTATACACATGTTTTTTTTTTTTTTTTTTTTTTTTTTTTTTTTTTTTTTTTTAAGGCATTTTCTTTCTTTTTTAGTAGGTTGTCTTAGAGCGTTACACATAAATGTTTACATACAGACAGACAATAATAATTTTATTAGTTAGTTAGTTATATTATGATTCCAAAAAAAAAAAACAATGTGATTATTTGTAAATTTTATCAATTTCTTCTTTGTTTCCTTTAAGAATATCTCTACGCTTAACTTTTCCAGTGGTGGTCATGTATTCCTTTAACCAATCCTTATTACGAGTAACGACAATATCTTTAACAATCTCGACTCGACTGCAACCACTTGAGGTAGCTGATTGTTGAAGGTCTTTAAGGATCGTCTCCTTGTCAGCATTATTGTCTACAGGTTCAACGACACCCACAATATAGGATTTATTACTGTCGGCGATCAGACAAATATTTTTAATGCTACTGCAATTACGATATTTCGATTCCAAGTTTTCAAGAGCAACATATTCACCATGAGCTAGTTTGACTAAATTTTTGGCTCTGTCTGTAATTGCAAAGGTGCCATCAGGTTTTAAAATTGCAATATCACCTGTCTTGAACCAACCATCTGGCGTGATGGCTTCGTTTGTAAGATCAGGTCTCTTATAGTAGCCCCTGAGAAGTGAGGGGCCTCGAAGCCAGAGTTCACCCACATTATTTTCAGCTTTATAATCTGTATCAGGAACATCAACGAAGCGAAATTCAATAGAAGGAGAAGGAGGACCGATGACACCTGTAGTTATACCTAAACTTGGAAGTGTAACAGCACCCAAACCACAGCATTCAGTTAAGCTATTATATATATATATATATAAAAGGAGGAGGAGGAGGGAAGACAACAGTTAGATGATCTTATCCTATATGTGTATATATATGTATATATCTTTGTTATATTTTCTATTCTAATTACCCATAACCTTGAAGCATGTAGCATAAAGTGGATGTAATAAATTTTTGTGTTTCAAATGATACAGGAGCACCACCCGAGAGACCATATTGTAAACGTCCACCCGTGACATCACGAATAGCACCAAAGATAATAGAATCGTATAAATTAGTGATAGAATTTGGTTTACCAAAGAAGTTTAACATTTTCCATTTCATTTCGATAGCAGCTAATATCATGTAACAAGTTATGTATATGTATATAAATATGTACATTTATGTGTATGTATATTACCTTCAAATACTTTTTTAACTGCCCAATGCTGTTTATTTAATTGAGCATCAATCCCCTTTTTGATCTTTTCCCAAACAGCAGGAACACCTGCCATAATGGTAGGCTTTAATGCCTTAAGATCACCTTCTCCTTTACCTTTACCATCAGGACCACAGACAAAGTCATTCATCAAGGTACGTATACTACCATAGCCAATAGGGATAGTAAATGAAATCATGATCAATTCAACCAAGAATTCCAATACATGAGCAAGAGGTAAAAAGCCAATATAAGAATGATTTCCAAATTTCAAAAAATCAATGACCAAATATTCTGCTGAACCAATGGCTGCAATAATATTAGCATGTGTTAATTCAACACCC
Organism: Cokeromyces recurvatus; assembly: GCF_025118155.1. Lineage (NCBI taxonomy): Eukaryota > Fungi > Mucoromycota > Mucoromycetes > Mucorales > Mucoraceae > Cokeromyces > Cokeromyces recurvatus. The sequence goes on from NW_026251435.1 coordinate 146,996, forward strand.
TTAGGAGCACCTGTAGAACCAGATGTATACATAATTAAGGCAAGATCATTAGGTTGAGGCTTCTCATCAACTTGAACTTGAACTTGTTCTTGATTCTTATCTGTGATGATAGTATCAATATGAACCATATTCACTTCATCTGCTTTCCCATTTTTGAATTTTTGAACTTCCTCTGGTGCTTCAAATTCATGACCAGCATAAAAGACAAATTTTGGTTGATCCTTCTTTTCAAGTTTTTCATAGGCTTTATTTAAAGTTTTAAATAAAGAAGTCTATTGTTGTTGTTGCTTTCTTCAGTACTCTCTCTCTCTTTTTTCTTTTTTTTTCTTATATTACCTCAGTAAAAATGGCCTTTGCTTCAGTTTCTTTAATGATATGATTGATTGAATCAGCGGGCATTGAATCATAGGCTGTAGTAATCACTAATCCAAGGGTCAAACAAGCTATATATAAATGTATAAATATATTCCTGTTAGTTTCCAACATTTTCCCTCACTCGATATTATTTTATGTTTTACCTAAAGCAGTCATCATCCATTCAGCTCTATATCAAAGAAATATAAAATTAGCATTCTTATATGGATTACTCTCATATATCTATTTTCTACCTTGTCTTAGAGAATAAGATGACAATATCACCATGTTGAAGACCATGACGTTGAAGAATGGAAGCAATTTTTTGAATTTTTTCATTTGCTTCACGATAACTCATCCATTCATAATCACCAAGTTCAAAATAAGACCATTTTTTAGGTTTACCTTCATTAGGAGAAGATTTAGATTCCTTGTAGTAAATCTATATAAGAGAGAGAGAGTGTGTGTGTGTATACACATATATTATTTATTTAGTAAAAAAAAAAAAGGAACCCCCTTCTTTTTTCCTTTTTTCTTATATAGCTTACTTTACATTTTTAAGTGGACGATAACCAAAGACAGGTTTATGCATATTAGCATTTACAGTTTGTCCCCAAAGTTGATCAATCGTACACTCCTCCTTTCTTAACTTTGGGAAAAGGGGCGTATCAATAAATCCATGTTCTGCTTGACGATGACGAAAAATATGATTTTGACCATCATATTCTATTGTTGGATTAGAAATATCTTGAAGGAAAAGGTTTGTAATATATTCCATCTTCTTTATTGTAAAAAAAAAAAAAGACCAGTAGTAGTAGTAGTAGTAGTAAAGAAAACTAAAAAACTAAAAACTAATAAAAAAAAACAAAAAACAAAACAATACAAAAAATTATGTCATGAATGATTTTATATGTGTCTTTTCTTAGGCTTCATTTGTTCAAACGGCGTATTTTTTTTTTGTTTTAGATTATCATTGGTGTTTCG